>NC_142934.1:35785999-35823499 GCF_046866305.1 Octopus bimaculoides
TTTAAATTATTATTTATTTATACAGATAGGGTGATAAAATGAATATTAATTCCATTTAAAACCAAGTGGCCTAGCATATAGAAAAATCTGAAAATTCAGAAAAAATTGTATTACACGTGTATAAGGTTTGACCACTAGGTGGACATCTAATATGCTAGAAAGAGGTCATCAAATTTTGCAAAACACCAGAACAGGACAAAACTTGTGGAAGAGGCAGGCCCAGGAAGACCTGGGCTGAGGTGGTGAGGCAAGACCTTCGAACATTGGGCCTCACTGAGGCGATGACCTTTGGAAATGTGCTGTGTGTGAGAAGACCCAGCAAGCCAATTGAGACCTAAATCCAAATCCTCTCCCAGGGGTATAGCCAGCCCACTTATGCGTACCTTTCCTACATTGGACACTAAATTCCGCTTGCGAAAACTTGTTGAGGCAAGTGAAATCGAACTAAATTCGACAACTGGCACCCGTGCCAACGTCGTCTCCTTCATTGGACATGAAACTCAGCTTGCGAAGACTTATTGGGGCAAGCAAAAGTGAAATCGGGATAGCACCTGTGCCCAGTGTCACCTTTCTGGCACTTGTGCCTGTGACATGTGTAAGGATTTTTGAGCGAGATTGTTGCCAGTGCCCCTGGACTGGCTCTTGTGCGGGTGGCACATAAAATATACCATTTTGAACGTGGCCGTTCCCAGTACTGCCTGACTGGTCTTCGTAGGATTTTTGAGTGAGGTCGTTGCCAGTGCCCCTGGACTGGCTCTTGTGCGGGTGGCACATAAAATACACCATTTTGAGCGTGGCCGTTGCCAGTACCGCCTGACTGGCCTTCGTGTGGGTGACACATAAAAGCACCCACTACACTCTTTGAGTGGTTGGCGTTAGGAAGGGCATCCAGCTGTAGAAACTCTGCCAAATCAGATTAGAGCCTGGTGTTGCCATCCGGTTTCACCAGTCCTCAGTCAAATCGTCCAACCCATGCTAGCATGGAAAGCGGACATTAAACGATGATGATGATGATGATGATATATATATACACACACACACACACACGCATACACGTGTATAAGGGATGACAACTAGGTGGACATCCAATATGGTAGAAAGAGGTCATCAATGACCCAACCACAAAGAAAAATAATGTTCTCCAGAAAATATTTTGCAAAATGCCAGAACAGGACAAAATGAGAAATAAACAGAATAAAGAATTATCTATGGACTGCAGTTTCGAACATTAACATTAAGTAACAACATCCGTTTTCTCATCAGCATAGATGTTCTAGAATCAATATAATTTGCAGAACTATACATGAAATGTCTTCATGAAAGAAGACTTGCATCTAGTCCTACTGATTACATTGGGGCTATTTTTCAAAATGCCTCAGCTCCGGCGTGCAAAATTCCGGAAACAGTTCTGCAGAGAATAATTCACTGCAGTATATGTTGCCGGTTGGAGAAAATAACTATTTAAATTATTATTTATTTATACAGATAGGGTGATAAAATGAATATTAATTCCATTTAAAACCAAGTGGCCTAGCATATAGAAAAATCTGAAAATTCAGAAAAAATTGTATTACACGTGTATAAGGTTTGACCACTAGGTGGACATCTAATATGCTAGAAAGAGGTCATCAAATTTTGCAAAACACCAGAACAGGACAAAACAAGAAATATACAGAATAAAGAATTATCTATAGACTGCAGTTTCGAACATTAACGTTTTACTTATGTAACAACATCCGTGTTCTGATCAGTATAGACATTCTAGAATCAATATAATTTGCAGAACTATACACGAATTGTCTTCATGACACAAAACTTGCATATAGTTCTACCGATTACATTGGGGCTATTTTTCAAAATGCCTCAGCTCTGGCACGCAAAATTCTGGAAACAATTCTGCAAAGAATAATTTCCTGCAGTATATGTTGCCAGTTGGAGAACATAACTATTTAAATTATTATTTATTTATACAGATAGGGTGATAGTGGAGGCGCAATGGCCCAGTGGTTAGGGCAGCGGACTCGCGGTCATATGATTGTGGTTTTGATTCCCAGACCGGGCGTTGTGAGTGTTTATTGAGCGTAAACACCTAAAGCTCCACCAGGCTCCGGCAGGGGATGGTGGCGAACTCTGCTGTACTCTTTCACCACAACTTTCTCTCACTCTTACTTCCTGTTTCTGTTGTGCCTGTAATTCAAAGGGTCAGCCTTGTCACACTGTGTCACGCTGAATATCCCCGAGAACTACGTTAATGGTATACGTGTCTGTGGAGTGCTCAACTACTTGCACGTTAATTTCATGAGCAGGCCGTTCCGTTGATCGGATCAACTGGAACCCTCGACGTCGTAAGCGACAGAGTGCCAACAACATAGGGTGATAAAATGAATATTAATTCGATTTAAAACCAAGTGGCCTAGCATATAGAAAAATCTGAAAATTCAGAAACAATTGTATTACACGTGTATAAGGGATGACCACTAGATGGACATCCAATATGCTAGAAAGAGGTCATCAACAACCCAAGCACAAAGAAAAATAATGTTCTCCAGAAAAAATTTTGCAAAACACCAGAACACGACAAAACAAGAAATATACAGAATAAACAATTATCTATGGACTGCAGTTTCGAACATTAATGTTTTACTTACGTAACAACATCCATGTTCTCATCAGCATAGACGTTCTAGAATCAATATAATTTGCAGTTTGATCAAATGCCTTGCCAATGCTGGGCTGGCGTGCTTTCTTTGCATATCACTGCGGCTACTGGCACTGCTACCATGGGAAGAGCTGACCCTGATCCTCTCCTCAAGCTGGATGGCATGTGCTGGGTGTTTCCTCTTGACATGCAACTTGAAGTTGTAGAGGTTCACCGTTTGTCCCTTGATGATGGTCTCTTTGGACTGGCACATGATGCGCCGGAAGTACAGCATTATTCCTTGACATGAGGATAAAGCAATCCTCAATATGGGGCCACAAGTTCTGAGACTTCTGGCTCTCAACCTAAGCGACCTCTGACTCACTCACAGCTGTTGCAGACTCCTCAACAGGCCCTTCATCCTCAGGCTGAACAAAAACGTCTTCACCTTCCATAAGGATAAACAATAACTTGATAAGCCAATAACGTACACTGCTGTCACTGACACTGTATGACAGTCTGTAATGTGAGAGTGTCGCAAGTGAACACAACTCAAAACTGCATAATTACACAATGCTGCTCAGCTTGTTGCTGCTGTGTCAGCCAATCACATCTTGTCATGTACTCAGCCAATAGCATGCCTGAGGGACTCTCCATGACATGCCCACAACAGCTAGGAACAAACGTATGAATTTTGTTAGTGGACTTAAAGTTAGTGGAAGCTGATTGGTCTGCTAACGGTTTCCAAAGTTAGTGAAAACGCTAATCCCCTAAACAAAAAGTTAGCTTTGCTGATTAACTGTTAGCAGATTAGTGGTATTGTGTCCACCACTGCAAGTAAGTATACATAGTATATATTATAAAAAATTAGTAAATAAATAAAAGAAAAAAAGAAAATGATGATGGCAATGCAGTCCTCCTGATACAGAACTTCTAGGGCCAGTTGAGGAACCCCACCATACAAAATTTCCCTGAACACCAAAGGCAAGAGCCCTCACCAGTTTTTGTTCTTTAACTCACAGGTATATACTCAGAGTGGTGCCATTCACTCTTGCCATTTCCATCACTTTTACCTACCTTTCAGTAAATTCACTTGAGGTCAGCACTTCCTTCCACTGTTGCCTTCCTTTTCTAGTGAAACTTGAAAAAGTTGATAAGGGTTCTATAGATTGCTAGAGTGGAATATCCACTGATAGTGTTGTCTGACTTGTAGATAGCAGTGAGTGCTTGACAACAATTTATGTGCCAGGCATCCAGTTCAGTTTTTGTTTCACCTAGTACTGTAGCTCCATCAGGATGAACTGCAGGAAAATGTGCCTTACAAATGGTGCACACACACACACACACACACATGCTCACTGTCTAGGAATCTTTGCAGGTGGCAGAGGAATATCAACATGTGTCTGTACATCAGCAGCTGTGGCAATCCTTAGTTTCCACATAGAAACTGCTAATAACAGATGGACCGCCTGTCCAGTAAAACACATCCCTTCCACAAGAAACTGAATAACCGATTCTCTAATCTAATCAGGTGATAACTCAGGTGAGACATAATGGTCAGGTGGTAAACAGTATGTCAGCGTTTTCCCCCTCTGCCTGCTTTTTCAGGGACAGCTTGCTTTCAGCCCATTTCTGGGTTAGATTGGCCAATTCTGTTCATCACCTCATCCCAGTTCTTGTCCACAACTTGAACAGTTTAACCACTCCACCAGTTCAGCATCCAATGACACCATCCAATGGCATGGACCTACCTCTTCAGGTGCCCAGTTGCAAGCCTTGTCAGCACTGATCTCGGCCCCTACCATCATCTTGTATTCCCTCAAAATGGTGCTGTCTTAAATATGGGTAGTTTCTGACACCATGTTGCTGATGTTGTCTACATATGCCAACATGGTCCTCTGGGGCCCCACTTTGAAAAGGTTGCCCCTTGAGTGTTCTAATTTCTTCAGCAGTGGCTCTGGAGTTAACACATACAGAAGAGGTAAGAGCAGGCAACCCTGACAGACTGAGCATTTGATGCAAAATGGTTCAGAGAGGTGGCTATTTACTTTGATCACCAAGCAGATGCCACTGTATATTGCAGCAGTCCAACCTCTGAAAATGAGGCTTTTAAGTAATGATGTTTGACCCTATCTGAAAGCTTTCAACTGACCCAAATTGATTAGGACCCTTACCAAGCCAACTTTGGCCCCAGCTTTCTCTATAATGTATTGCATAAGGTGGAGGTTGACATAGTTAGATCTGTTCAGGATCAAGCATGTTTGCATTTTCCCGAGTAGACCACCAACAGCAAGAACCAACCATTTTGCTAACACCATGAGAGAGATCTTAAACCCTGTGTTTATCAGGGTTATGAACTGAAAATTGCCTACCACATCCCTTTGTTGGCATCCTTTTTCAACAGCAGTACCATTTCCTGTTTCTTCGCTGTGCTAGATGTGGTAGACATCTGTCCAGACTTCATCAAACAAGTCTGGCATGAATTTGTAGAAGTCATAGAGCAGGCCATCCAAACCAGGTGATTTGCTCCTTGTGCAATTACTTATCACCTCCTACATTTTGTCCCCTTGTTTTTGAGCACGCAGGTCTCTGCTCTGATTACACAGGCATCATGTTTTGCCTAGAAGAAATGGTCAAGGGTCAGTGATTTCTAAGATTAAACCTCATCTCCACCATCCATTCTCTCCTGTTGAGGTAGTCATGTATCTCCTCTATGGCAAAGTACTTATTCCTGTCCTGCTAATATACTTTATCCTTTTAAGATCTAGCACAAAGTACTTCCCTCAATACTGCATCACCACTCTGTCAAAGGGTCTCAATTGCAAGCTGCATAACAGCCTTATAAGTGCTAGTATCACAAAAAAGCGCCCAGTACACTCTGTGAAATGGCTGTCATTAGTAAGAATACCTGGCAATAGAAGCCATGCCAAAGCAGACATTGGAGAGTGACACAGACCTCTGGCTTGTCAGATCCTGTTGAACCAGCCAACCCATGCCAGTATGGAATATAGACATTAAATGATGATGATGAAGCCATATATTTAGGCTAAGGGACATAATAAATTAAATCAACCATAGTGTTTGATAGCTGGCACTTAATTTATCCACCCTGAAAGTGTTAAAGACACATTTAACTGTAGGATTTGAATTTAGAAGGTTAAAAAAAAAAAAGCTTACCAAAATACCACTAAGAATTTTGTTTATCACTGTACCACTGCTGCTAACTCACTGCAAAAGAAAGACCCCCCCCCCAAAAAAAAAACCACAAATAAAAAAGAAAAACAAAAGTTTCTAATATAGGCACAGTGCCTGAAATATTGAGGGAAAGAGTTCAGTTGATTACATTGACTCCAGTACACAAGTGGTGCTTTATTGTATTAATCTTAGAAAGATGAAAGGCAATGTTGACTTTGGAAGGATTTAAACTCATAATATAAAGAGATGGAATAAATACTGACACTCTTATGGTTCTACTAACCCACCACTACTTTTTGTAATAATTATATCTGACACAGAACAAGGCCTGAAATTTTCAGGATAGTCAGTATTTGACTGGCACTTTATTTATTGGCCCTGAAGGGATGATCTCAGTGGAATTTGAACTCTAAATGTAAAGAGCCAGAACATATTACAATATTGTGTTTTTTTTCCAATACTCTAATGATTCTGTCAATTTACCATCTTTCATTGATTCTGAATTAGGCACAAGGCCTGAAATGTTGTGGTGGGATGATGCATTAGGTGATATCATTGACCTTTGACAATGAAAGCAAAGTTGACCTTGGTGTTATGTAAACTCAGAACATAAAGAGCTGGAACAAATATTGGAAAGAATTTTGTTGCAACAACAACAATAATAATAATAATTAAAATAATGGTTTCTTATTTAGGCATAAAACCAGCAATCTTGAGGGGAGGGGTTTAGTCAATACCATCAACCCTAGTACTTGACTGGTACTTTATTTTATCTAACTCAGTGAGGTGGAAGTTCCAGTTGACTTCAGTGGAATTTGAACTCAGAACATGAAGAGCCAGAATAAATACTATTAGGTGTTTTGGTCAGCACTAACAATTCTGCCAATCCATGATCCTTTTGTATAATAGTGACTGACATAGGCACAAGTGTACAAATTTGTGAGAGAGGTTAGGCAGTTAATTCATCCTCAGTACTTGTACTTTATTCTATCAACCCCAGAAGGTTGAAAGTTGAAGTTGATCTTGGCTCCATTTGAAGTCAGATTACAGAGTCAGAACAAATATCATGAGGAATTTTGCTTATTGTTTACAGTTTCTGCTAATCCATTGCAATAAATAAATAAAAAATAAAAATAGAAATAATATGAGCAAATAAACAAGTTGATCAGGCAGGACTATATTTAATATAGACATACCTTCCCATGCTGTTAATCTGGAGATATATTTAACTCAATATTATTTAACAAGTTAATAGATGAATACAAGAAGACATCTCTGATAATCCACCACCCTAATAGTTCTAATTTTGGTACAAGGCCGATAATTTTGAGTTGGATGAGGGAACCAATTAAATCAATAAGTGATACTTATTTTATCATCCATGAACTGCTAAAAGCAAAGTTGACTTTGGTGGAATTTGAACTCAAAATGTAATGAGAAAAAAATACTGTAAAACATTTATTTTGATGCTTTAACTATTCTGCCAGTAATAGCGATGATGGGGATTTCTAACTTAGGCCTGAAGTCATAAATTTGGTGGTAGGTGTAGTTATTTCATATGTTCCCGCAGGGCCCCACACTGTTTCTTATTTTATTGATCCCCAGAAATATAAAAAAGCAAAGTTAACCCCAGTAAGATTTAAACTTAAAGTAATCAGTTGCAGTGATAACAATATTTTATTTTTGAAGATTCAGTTTGTCACAGTCAAGAAATGATGTTTATAATAATAATGATGTCACTAAAAATTTAGACTGGAGGAATAATTAACACTTTTTTTGTGCAGATATAAGCAATGTATAACCAACTATAATAATAATAATGATAATAATAATAATAATAATAATGATTATTATTATTTTGCAGGTGCTAGTGCCAATAGCTGAAGAATCATTTGGTCAGACAGTGAGGGCCAGCCATGGAAACAAAACCTTTACCATCTGTTGCTGAATATTATGCAGGCAAATGCATGTTTATCACTGGAGCAACTGGATTTATTGGTAAAGTCCTCATTGAAAAGTTGCTCAGATGTTGTCCTGGTATAAAGACTATTTATATGCTAATGCGACCGAAGAAAGGCCAAAGTATTGATGAGCGGTTCCAAGATTTGTTGCACAGTCGTGTGAGTTGGATCTTTCTCTCTCCCTCACCTCCCTCAGTTTTTCATTTTTGATCCTTTGAATGTGCTTTATCTCCTCATCACAGTTTTATTATAGAAATATGTTCTGTGTTAATTCAGTCAATTTTAGATTAGTCTCCAACAAAAAAGCATGTTTAGTGGTCTACCAATTCTACCATTCATCATCCTAGTTATGATGTCATTATTTCTAAATAGTAATGAGATTATTATTAATAAGTAATAGTAGTAGTATGTGGTAGAGGTGGTTTGATTAACAAGATAAGGATTTGTGAGTTCAAATCTATGGCAGATGCTTCATTGTTTCTGGGCTATTCACTTATCTTCTAGATTGCCCTGATTCATTTAACTGAGCAAATCAATGTCGTAAGTTATTTGATAGGTTCTATCATAGACTTAATATATTGTCCAGTAGGGAAATTTATCTATTAACTTCTTAAAACAAAAGAAATCGCTGATCAAAGCATACATGTAGATATTGAAAAATTGTTCATCTCTAAAGATGATGTTAGTTGTTTAAACAGTGATAATTTTATTGAAATCAATTCATCTCAGACATTTAAACAATAGATATCTGCAATGAATATTGATAGTATAGTAATATTGCAAGTATATTGAATATTAGGGAATTACTACAGCTCTAGTTATACTTCATATTACATTAAACAAGATGCCTCACCCACTTTTTTTTACTCTTAAGCCAATCTTTGTTAAATTAAGGCTTAAGTGAAATTAAGTTTGACTGGAATATTATATTTGTGTATTGTTCTCTTGGTGTCAGCTATTAATATGTTTAATCTTTGCTTATTATACTTTACTTCACTGATTTTACTTAACCTAACTGCTATTAACAGAAGACCTAGAAATAGAATGATAAATGTTAGTGCAAGGAAAGGGACACTGATCTTTGGTAATATGACAATGTTAATAATAGTGGTAATGATGATGATTGTCAGGAATGTAGAGCAACTAAATGTAAAGCTCCAGTCTTTGATTATGTCACAATGTTAACAACACCAATGATAACAGTAACAAATACCACCACAACAAAATAATAATGATAATAATAATAATCCTTTCTACTATAGGCACAGGCCTGACATTCTGGGGAAGGGCTACTCAGTTACATTGACACCAGTGCACACCTGGTACATATTTCACCAGCCCTGAAAAAATGAAAGGCAAAGTCAATCTTGATGGTATTTGAACTCAGAATGTAAAGACTGACGAAATACTGCTAAGCATTTTGTCTTACATGCTAATGATTCTGCCAGCTCACCACCTTAATAAAAAAAAAAAAAGACTACTACTGCTGCTGCTGCTGCCAATGATGATGATGATGATAGTAATAATAATAAGCAGCAGCCTGGAGTTAAGAAGTCTGCAGCTGAAACAAGCTTTTCTCCAGTGCTAACCACTACAATAGCAACAACAGGCATCACACCAGCAAAATGATAATAATAATAATCCTTTCTACTATAAGCACAAGGCATGGAATTTCTGCATGTGTGTGTGTGTGTGTGTGGATTGTCAATCACATTGATCTCAGTACTTGACTGGTACTTATTTTATCAGCTCTGAAAGGATGAAAAGCAAAACTAACCTCAGCAGAATTTGAACTTAAAAAGCAAAGACAAACAAAATGCTGTGAAGCCTTTTGTCTGGTGTGCTAACGATTCTGTCAGCTTGCTGTTTTAATAATGATGATGATAATAATCACCATGGGCTCAGAAAGTGTGCAACTGAAACAAGCTCTTCTCCAAATACAAACTTGAATAGTCTCATGAATGAAATTAATCTCAACCCACGCCCTCCAATTTCAGCAACACAAGGAAGATAAAAATCTAAATGTATCAAATGGACTCAGAAGGGTATAAAGAAGTGATACTGGAATCATTCGCTTTATGGACATAATGCATTTCTGAAAACCTGGCAGTAACAAGAAAACCTGTAATGCAAAATTAATTTTTCCATTGATTTTCATGTTACCAAGTGAGATTGTATTCCTATGGATGTTTTTGAAAAACAAAACGCACAAGAAAACAACAAAATGAGCAACATGATCGCCTTTATACATGAAAATAATTTCTAAACATACACTGTACAATATAGATACATAAAACTCAAAAATATTTCAAGAGGAATATATTCAAGAAGAATTAATAAGATTCATAATATCATAAGAGTATGTTCATATCACAAAAAATGTCGATTCTGTGTGAAGGGTCGTGGTGGAATGAACATTACTGGGAGGACAAGGGACAATATTTACTAGCTTATAGTTCATTGTCACCAGCATCAGTTGGATGGGTGAAGAGCTTTTCCAAAGTTGTTGTTTAAGATACATCATCCCTTTGTAGAGCTCAGTGTAGGAACTGAACTCATTGTAAATTCTTCCTGTAATTTTTGTTATGGTAATGATTAGGATCATTATCAGCAAAAACTTGCAGACCTTCCTCTTTAAGTGCCAACTCTTTAGCAATAATTTTTGTAGTTAATTTAAGTGGTGTAGGTGGAACTTCAGTTGTTTCCTCTATATTCTTAGCTTGTTCTTTTTCTAACAACATCAGCACCTCATTAGATAAACTTTCCTGCTAGGAACTAGCAAATCAATCATATCCTTTACGACATTTTCAAATCCTACATCTTTTACAAGTGTTGTAATATCTTTCTAAATTTTATGTAGACTTTCTGCTTGAGAAAATCTTCTAATGTCATGGAAACAGTCTGGCCATTTATTTTTCCAAGAAGTATTCAAAGCTGAAGGTTTTTCTTCATCCCATGACTTAGCTATATTATCTGCAGCATCCATTATGTTGAATTTCTTCCAGAAATCTCTAGCTGTTGGTTTATCCTCACTGTCAGTTGCTTTCACAAGTTCTTTAATACTTATATGATATGCCTTGAAGTTAGCGATCACACCTTGATCACTTGGCTGCAGCAAAGACGGTGTATTCTTGTGGAAATATTCTACATTATCAGAAAGGTCATCTAAGTTCACTAAATGACTCTTTGGAAAGGCTCTGAGTCATTCAGGCATTCTTATTTGAATGCCAAATCAGAGGTAGGTTAACTGTGTAACATTTGAAAGCCCTTGGATTTTTGGAGTGGTACAAAAGTAGGGGTTTTACTTTCCTATCATCAGCTTCATTTCCTCCAAAAAGAAGTGTCAGACAATTTTTGGAAGCTTTAAATCTTGGTGTTTTTGTTCTTAAAGAATAAAAATTCTAGCAGGCATACACTTCTAGAAAAGTACAGTTTCATCAATTTTGTATACCTGCTCTGGTGTATAGCTCCATTCAGCAATCATTTTCTTCAGCTGCTCTGGATAATTAGTAGCAGCCTGTATATCAGTGCTCACAGTTTCACCAGTCATTTTTATGCTGTTCAAATTTATGTATTTCTTAAACTTTTCAAACCAGCCTTTACTAGCCAAAAAAGGTTTTTCATTAGAAGTTTTCCCTTCCTTTTTCTGCAAATTGTCATAGAAACTTTTGGCTTTATTTTGAATTACTGTGGTGTTTATATCATCACATTGCACCAACTCTGCCCCTCAATTGATACACTCAAAAGTCATCCCATTTTAAGCTTTATACTAAATCTAAGGTAAAATAAGGTCCGGGCAGTTAATGGAGTAACTTCTTGAGCACTTGATGTGATTTTCTCTCTGTTGTCATGCATTGTTCCCATTGCAGATGTTGCAAGATTTAATGTTTTGGCAATATAACTTAGTTTTTCTCCCACATCAAGTTTAATATCCAGTGCAATCTTTTAGCAGTTCCTCTTCACACTACTGCCTTCAGTTCTTCTTGATAGCTTCTTTTCAGACAACAGCAGCAAGTAATTATCCATTACAAATACTAGCAGAAAGACCACCCTCCAGGTGGTTTTCTGCTAGCCACTCGATATTTCCACATTTGATTCCGAATTCTAATAATTTTTATGATATTTTATCTCTAATTATTTCTTTGTATAATAGTGCTCACTTGGTTAGTAAATATTGATTTTATTATTTTATAAGTCATAATCTCTCTTTTTTAAAGAGTCAATCATTAATAATTGGTAGAACTTACATAGGTATGGATGGATGGATGCACACACACACACACTCACGTGCACGAAAGTCTAGTGCTGCGAGAACTCATGGGAATGACGTTTCCTTACTTTTTCAAATATACCCAAATTTAAAATGATCTAATATAATGACATCATTTGTTGAAATATGCCAAAACAATTTAATTCCACACAAATATATGTTACTTTACATATAATTTATGTGTTAATTCTATTTACTGAAACTTGCTAAAAAGCATATTTTGCTTTAAAGTAGTATCTCCTTGTAGACACATTTGTCAGTAATCATACTGTTTCCATTTCTCTCAGCCAATATTTTTACATTAGTCTTCTTTTGAACTGTAGATAATGCAACATACAGCTGACCATGTGAGAAGAACTGTGTTGGGAGATATATTCCAATTTGTTCAAAAGTCTGTGCCTGTACCTTGTTGCACGTCAAAGCAAAAGCTAGCTTGACAGGAAATTGCGTGTAAATGTAGATGGCAATTCCATTTCTTGAGATATATGTGGTATTCTTGGGATTAGCAGATTTGATCCTGCACAAGGACCAGAAGCAACCTCAGCCTCAATAACATGATCATGTAAACTGACAATGATGTAGTGTGTGCCATTGCAATGTCCATTAGTAGCATCTAAATTTCTCAGAAGCATTATGCATCGTTTTTTCTTCAGTTTGAGAATATGTAGTGGAAACCCTTGATGGTGTAAGTTTGTTGATGAACTCGATTGGGTACAGAGTTTCATTATCAACTGTATCTGAGCTTCTGTATATTTGTTTTAGCTCACTAGGGATCCTAGTCAACACAAAATCATTCACAAATTGTGCTACTTCATTTGTTGGAGTAACGATGGTGCAATTTGTAAGCCACACAGGGTTTGTGAAGTTATTTTCGAGGTCAGCATATACAAAATCACATAGATATGAAAGAATACCACTTTCAAGGCAAAGATCATTGGGTAGTTTAATTTTGAATTCACCTAGGCTTTGTTCAATAGAAATGTTAACATTTCCTATATCAAGAAGGTAATTAGCAAACTCTCTTTCATTAGAATGACATTCTGTAAGAAGTCTTTGATTGGTTGACAACTGCACTACTTCCACATGATTGCAAAGAAAAGATCATTTTAGTGTTGCATCAACAATTTGTGATCTGACACCATTATTTTGAAGTAGAATATTCTCCTCTCGAGATACCCTAACCAGTTGGTCATGTGTAGCAGAAACAGAATCATGTCTATGTCTCTGTATATTCAGACATCTGTTTCAGTTGCTTTGCCATGGTTTCATCTGATTCAGTTGCTCATCTGAATTGTGTCTTTGCCGTTGTGCCTTTGCTGCTAAATATTCTTTTTCAGTTGCATATTATATATAAATTAAAGCTTGTTAAAAACTATCTTGTTTAGCATGCTAGAAATAGTGGCGATCACATAGTTATTATTGTTAGGCTTATAGTGTTCCAAGTAACCATACCAACAAAATCACTTCTTCATTTAAAAAAAAAAAATTATACCAGTATATTGAAGAGTTTTCATTTTGTCAAAAATATTCATTTAACAAACTCTGGAAACTGATAATATTCTGGAAATTGTGCCTCGTATCAAAGTTATACAGCTATTTTGTGTAATAGCATGAATTCATTCAACACAAAATCACTTTAAAATTATACCAGTATATTAAAAAAATTTCATTTTATCAAAAATTTTAATTTAACAAACTCTAGAAACTGATAATATTCTTGAAATTGTGTCTCATATCAAAGTTATATAGCTATTATTAAATTATCATTAATGAAAATAGAGGCAAGTGTGAATGAGAGACTGTTGCAAATAAAAACATAAAATGTTGCCTGCAATGAATTAATAGTGTCTTAGGGAAATTTCGAACCTGGGTTCTCATTCCTAAGGTATGCGTCATTATATTCAAGCCAGGTGGTATTAGCTTTGAGTCTCTACATCTACACAGGAAAGTTAGATGGTTTGAAAGACAAGCTAGTTTTTGATGGAGTTTCTCTATATGTCTCCATTGAAGTCTAATGTCAGCTCCATACCGATTAGATAATGCAGTTCTATATTTAAGAGATGAGGAATATGTACATTATTTACAATTGATGGATATTTGTCCTCATTTTGTTTGTCATTAACACAACGTATAGGCTGATATACCATCCAGCCTCCATCAGGTGTCTTGGGGTGATTTCGAACCTGGGTTCTCATTCCTAAGTATGGAAAAATGGAGACCACCTTCCCCTGTGGGATGAAGTTAAAATAATAAACAGAGAACACCACTGGAAAATACGAAAACTAAAAGAAGCAGCACATATGCTAGGACACAACAACCTTCTAAGCAGACCGAGTGCAGATATGAACAGCAAATGGGAACTGGTATTAAGGAAGGATAGGAGAATATTAGATTTATAAGCCCTGAAATTCACTCCATAATTGCCCATGGGCATATGGCGTAGTGGTTAAGAGCGTGGGCTACTAACCTCAAGATCCCGAGTTTGATTCCAAGCAGTGACCTGAATAATAATAATAATAATAATAATAATAATAATAATAATAATCACCATCACTATCACCATCATCATCATCTTTTCTACTATAGGCTCAAGGGGCCTGAAATCTTGTGGTAGAGGTATAGTCAATTACATCGATCTCAATACTTGGCTGGTACCTTGAAAGGATGAATGGCAAAGTTGGCTTTGCTGGTATTTGAATTCAGAATGTAAAGATGGATGAAATACTGTAAAGCATTTTCTGTCTGGCATGCTAACAATTCTACCAGTTCACAACAGCAGTAACAGTTTTAGTTTAATCCATGCATGAATCATCTTACCTAAAGTTCTGCTGCTTCATCTTAATGTTTCATTTCTATTATCCTCCTATTTATTGTATAAAAGCCTGTGTCAGATATGGTGTAATATTTATGACTCTGGAATGGTTAGCAATGGAATGAGGCCAATTTTCAGCTGACTCCATTTTTTTTTTAGTTTCTTTGGTGTTTTAGGGTCTTTTTAACAGAATTGTCAGCATTCAGACATCCTTAGGTCCTCTTTTGCTTGTATGTTCCTTGTAGACATTGATATTCAGGTGTCTAAGTTGGTCATTGGTTGTATCATTCTCATTAGTCAGATACAGCCCACTACAAAAGTACTTGGCATTGTCTTTGCTTTGTTAACTTATAAAAAATTGAAAAAGACATGATAAATTATCTCTGTATGGAAACATCATCATCATAATCATTCAATGTCTGTTTTCCATTCTGGTATGGATTGGATGGACTGACAGGATCCAGCCATGTATGCTGAGCTCCAGAGTTAGCTTTGGCATGGGTTCTATGGTTGGATGCCCTTTCTAAAGCGAAACACATTACAATGTATACTGTGTGCTTTTTTTTGTGTGTGTGTCATTGGCACTAGTGTAGCCAAGTAACTTTGCAAGACAAAGAGAGAAAAAGGAAAAGAACCTACTACTAAGCAAGTAGGGTGAGTATTTCAGGGGTGGGTGGCTTTGTACCAAGTGTTGAAAGGCTAAGGTATGATAGAGGGAAAAGCATAGGTGTTTTGCTGCAGAAGGGATGCATGGTTACCACACATTATATGGGGGTAGATGAGAGTAGTTGAGAAGGAGATAAAGATAGTAGTAATGGAGTGCCAGAGCAAATTCTCAAGATAAAGGAAGGGGAGTATAAAAGAGGATATGGATAGTGGCTCAGAGTTGGGATGGTGAGAGAGGGCAGTTGACAGATAGCTAGAGATGGTGTAGAGGAGGTACAGTTGATGGGAAATATCAGTATGGTTAAGTGGTTCAGGAAGGTTAGAGCAGAGGGCAGTGGGGAGGATGTGCATAATGTAGGAGTGGTGAGGGGGAAGATGGAAGATTATATAGGGGTGGCTATAGTGTGTGGGACAAGATGGCATGTATGAGGAGGTGTTGAGAATGAAAGCAAATTTATGAAGTGTTAAGTGGAATATAGCAGAGGAGAGTGATAACTGAAAACACAGAAATGAGGTGATTGGTGAAATTGGGTGAGAGGGGAAGGGAGTATAATAGGAAAGAGGTAACTGGTGGTATAAAGGAAGAGGGAGGAGAAATATGTGCTATTACAGCCCTCAAGTGGTAACAGCCCCCAGGTTGTGCCATAGATAGAGGAGTAATGGACAGCTGGATGTTAGGGGCATGAAATGTGGAGATTGCTTGTTGGGGCACAATGAGCTACAAGCACACACACAATGCTTCTAGGACTTCGCTTTTGCTGTGGTGGACAGGTATGAGTCTTTTTGAGCACAGTAAATTGCCAATCATCTTGGTCCTTTGTCATCTCCTCTGTGAGGCTCAGCATCTAGAGATCAGCTATCACTATTTCGTCCCATATCTTCCCTAGTCTCCCTCTTCCATCGGTTCCATCCACTTTAAGTGACCAGCACTTCTTTGTGCAGCTGTCCTCATCCATATACATCACATGACCAAACCAGTGCAGTCTTCTCGCACACTACATCTAATTCCTCATGCACATTATTTCTCACAACACCTTAGCACTTTGTTGTACATTCACATTAATGTTGCACGTCCAATGGAATGTACTAGTTTCATTCTACTCTAGTCTTTGCATGTGCTCTACATACACGGCCCACATCTCACTATCATGTGGCATCGTTGTTCATGTGCAATCATCATACAATCTGTATTTTATTTGGAGAGAGACCTTTTGTAGCCTCATCTCATCTTATTCCTGGGTTGGTCTTAGGAGCAGAGCACTCCTTCCATTGGATCCTGTCTGAAGCAACTATGACCAGTTGATTTGGCTGAAAACCTAAATGAGACTAACCAAGCTCATGGATGTTATCCAACCATTTTGTTTGTGGTCTACCCCTGGGTCTCCTATTGGTTGGTTTTGCCTGTAAAACCTGTCCAGCGATTCTTTCCTGGGACATTCTTACATGTCCATAGTATTGAAGCTGTGATCTCTCAATTTGGAGTAGTGGCGGCTCTACTTGGAGCACCTCTCTGACCTCCAAGCTATGCACACTGAGTAATCCTAGTCCAAAGACCCTTCAGAGGAATGCCATTTCTGCCAATTGTATTTGTGATTGTATTCTTTTTGTCTTTACCCAAGATTCATGACCATAGATAAGGGTAGGTATGAACATTGAATTGAAGATAATGAATTTGGCTTTTACACTTACTCCCTCCTTCTGATGACCAAATTGGCACATTACTATACCAGCTCTTGTTATTTTTGCCTTTAAGTCAGCCCTCCATCACTTATGAAAACACCCCTGTAATACTTGAACTTCTCCTCTTGCTTCAGTGGAGTTTCACTCATATGTAGAGTGCATTGCACCAGCTTCCTTCAGAGGATGAGTGTTTCAATCTTCACAGCACTGCCAAGCAGCACTCAACAGCAAACCTATCAAGTGCATGTTGAAAATCACCTTCTAACGAATTGAATAATATCATGTTGACTACAAATTCTAGCCAACTGATCCCACACCTGCCAGTTTTGATACCATTTCCAGCCTAGGTGCACATATCAATTTTGTCCGTGAAGATTATGAACAGAAGAAGTGACACTATGCACCTTTGGCAGAGTCTGACAACCACATTGAATGGTTTCAACTCAGTGCCATTTATCCAAACACAAATGCTAGGGCATTCACATAGGGACTTCAAGGCAACAAGAAGCTGTCCATTGATCCTATACTCCTGCAGAACCTTCCACAAGTTCTGTGAAACTAGGTTGTCTGCCTTTTCGAGGCCTATGAAACAAGCAAGCATACACCTCTTGGCCATACTCACATGGTTTCTTGAAGACATTCCACAATGTGAATATTTGGTTGGCTGTGCTGTGTCTGGGATGAAAACCATACTGTTCATCAACTAGTTTGAACTCAACAATATCCCTACATCCCTTTGCCAGACATCCACTATGGACTTTAGCAGGGAGATTCATCTTTAATTAGAGCAGTCCCTCTTGTCTCCCTTTTTGAAAGTGGATTATCATTCTGATGTCACTGCTTAAGAGCATTTCTGGAAATTCAGGCCATCTGATGCACACAAGTCTGTTAGAGAATACCTTCTCTACTTAAAACCTTTAACAACTCGAGCTGAATTTCATCCTCACCTGAGGCCGAGCCACATTTGAACTCTTGTGACCTCAGTCTCCAAGAGGCTAGTCATCGCTCTTTGGTGTACCTTGTGTACTTCAGAAGATGTGACTGGATTTAGGAGATCAAATAAAGTATTCTTTCATCTCATGAGGATGTGGCTTTCTTCAGAGAGATCTCCAAGTGAGTTTCTGTGGAAGGGGACTTCTTGTTGTAACCAACAAGGTAACAGGTCTCTAAGCTTCCTGCATCTTATTCTTATTTTAGCAACTATACTTTTAGAACATTCTCCTCTACGCTTAATTAAGGCACATAGGTAACTTAACCTATCTACCACTTCCATGGAGCCTCTAGGACATTCAATTCTAACCCAAACTTTTAGTAACATTATGCCTTATTTGATTTACTTATTTGGGTTTTTGTCTGTTGCTAATTTTAATTTTTTTCCCTCCTTCCACAGCCTTTTGACAAATTATGGAAAGAGCGACCAGACTTTCACCGTGTCTTACACCCAATAGAAGGTGACATTATGGAAGAGAAATTGGGACTAAAAGACAGAGATAGTAAACTGCTATCTGAAGAAGTAGAGATTGTTTTCCACAGTGCAGCAACAATTAGATTTGATGAACATATCAGGTGAGATTGTTGTGGTTTGAAAATATTATAAACTACATGTATGTGTATGGTACAGAGTTTGATAAACAATATCAAGATTATAAAAAAACATCATGTGATACAGAGATGTAATGTATTTGTAGTTATAGTTAATCATAATGTAATACAAATTAACTTATCACATGGGCTATCTTTATTTATAGCTGTTATAAAAAAAACTAATAACTGTAATTAATATCTTAGCTATTACAGTTCTATATTTAAGAGATGAGGAATTATGTACATTATTTACATTTGACTACTGTGATACCTTCTTTCATCACTCTGACCCACCCTATCGCTCCCTCTTTCTCATCATGTCACTCATGCTGGTTTTCTATCCAATCCTCTCACCAATAACCAACAAACAAGATGAGGACAAATATCCATCAAATGTCAATAATGTAAATCTTAGCTATTGTTTTCCTTCATGCTACACTAAATTCAACAAATAGCTTTCAACAAACCAGACAGATCTGCAATATCTCTATAAATGATGAAATATCTAATCAAGCAGCCCCATGGAATATAGCCCAATTAATTCGAAACAGAATTAGACTAGATGAAATGCAGTTTGGTTTTTGTTTGGGAAAAGTACTACTGATGCTATCTTCTTAGTCAGACAACTTCAGAAGTGTTTAGCTAAGAGTAAACCATTGTACATAGCATTTATGGACCTGGAGGAAGCTGTGATATGGTGGTCTCTGAGGAAGCTAGGAGTAAATGAATGGCTTGTGAGAGCCATACAAAGGTAAGGTAAGAGTTAACCACAGTTCAGTGATGAATTCACAGTACAGGCAGGTGTTCACTAGGGCTTGGTTCTCAGTCCCTTCCTATTCATCCTTGTCCTGTAGGTCATAACAGATGCATTCAAGACCAGCTGCCCTTAGGAACTACTATATGCTGATGATTTCACTCTCATAGTGGAATCTGTAACAGAATTGGAAAAGAAGCTCTAGGTGTGAAAGAAAAAACTAGAGTCAAAGTGTCTTAAAAGTTAACTTAGTAAATATCAAAGTTCTAGTAACTAGGAAAACATATAGGAAACTACTCACTTTAGTAGGAGCGGACTGAGAGATCATTGTTTCTATGGTTAGATGCCCTTCCTAACAACAAGCGTTTTGCAGAGTTTTCATTTTCTTGTGGCATCACTGCTAGAGATATTGCCTTGTTCTATGTAAGACAAGAGTTTTTTTATGTTCCTTTGTTTAAGAGAAATATGAGTGAGAGAGAATGAGGGTGGAAGTGTAAGGGAAAACAGAATATAAGAATTAGTGATAGGAGTGGGAAGAGAGGTAGCAATGGGAGCAAGAAGAAAAATAGTGATAGGCAGTAACCAGAGAGGTAATAATAGGCAGTGAGAAGAGAGGTAATGATAGGCAGTGAAAAGTGAGGTAATGACAGGCAGTGAAAAGTGAGGTAATGATATGCAGTGAGAAGGGAGGTGATGATAGACAGTGAGAAGAGAGGTAATGATAGGCAATGACATGTTGGTTATTGGTGAGAGGATTGGATGGAAAACCAGCATGAGTGACATAGTGAGAAAGTGGGAGTGATAGGATTGGTCAGAGTCATGAAAGAAGGTATCACAGTAGTGAGGGCATGGGTAGTGCATATCAATGGAGAATGACAAAGAGGGTGCAGTGTGTACATACACATGAAGGTGAAAGATTGAGAGACAGCCATAGAGAGGGATGATGTTAAGAGACTGTTGTGGATGTCAATAAATGGGGAGAGTGAAAGTGATGGCTCACAGTAAAAAAGAGTGAAAATAAGAACTATTGAATGTGGACAGATCTGATGTTGTTACACCGGTGTCATGATGAAAAAGAGGTGAATGATAATGATGGTGGAAGAGAAGTGGACCAATGCAATGCAGAGCAGTTGTTGGATGCTTAATAGGAGCATATTGAATGTGAAATCCAATGTAGGTATATTATACATGCTACTTGAGTGGTTAGGTTCTCTCTAGCACCACATGTGGCTACTCATTTTTGTTATTTCCTTCATTGAGGTTCAGCTTTTTGAGATCAATAATCTTCATGTCTTCATAGGTTTTTCCCATCCATTTTGAGCAAGCATTTCTTTATGCAACTCAAACTTCCTTCCCCTTGACATTATATACCCATACTAGTGCAGTCTTCTGTCTTGCATGCTATATCTGATTCCTCTTGTATTCAGGTTTGCTCTCAGTTCATTTTTGCTCTTTTGTTTGTGCACATTAACATTACACATCAATTGAACATGCTCACTTCATTTCTCTCCAGTCTTTACATTTTTCTGTATTCAAGGCCATGCCTCACTACTGTATATCATCAAACTTCAGATGCAATCATCGTCCAATCTGTCCTTTACCCTGAGAGAGAAACACTTCATTACCAGAACAAGCAGTAACTTACTTGACTTTTCCCCATGTATTTATGCTGGCTACAATGCTTTTGTGACATCCACTTTGGTTATATAATTAATAAAAGCTATCATCTACTTCTAGGGAGCCTTCTAAGCATTTGAAGGAGTTTATTACATGCATACTCTCACTGCTAGATGCTCCTATGCATCTGCCACTCATGAAATCTATCTTCTCTACCAGCTTGCCTATGATCCTACCTCTGTTGTATGTCTAGACTGGGTACTCTATGAAATATCTACCTATGCCTTTTATACATATCAAGCAGGACTTCTTTCCTGTGGAGTAAAACTTTAATCTCTGCTAAATGTACATTGAGGCTTCTTGATTCTACGTTATGCTACAAGGTCTGGAATTTCTTATATAAATCTTCCACAGATTCAGCTATAAAACGTAGATCATCAGCATTAGTGTACAGGTGCCCCAAAAGCCAACTGATTTTGAACTTCACTGTTACAGCTTAGAGGACAATAATAATAGGAATGGGATGAGAACTGAGCTTTGATGGACCCTTACCTGCATGCTAAATTTGTTGCTGAACTTATTGCTTACTGCCTTTCTGTACATAGCATGTATGGTCCTCACAACCCAATCATCTACACCCAGTTCTTCTTCATAGTATGTAGAAGAAACTTGTCAAAGGCCTTCTCTAGACTGATGAATGCTAGATATCAAGGCTTACTCTTAGTTACGTACTATTTAGCTTCCTAGTTGTCTCATTAGTGCACTAAGATGGCATCAGTTGTGCTTTTCTTGGCACAAAATTGAAATGCATCTCATTTAAGCTAATTCTGTTCCTAATCATTTGTGCTATAACTCTTTTATCAACTTTCATAATCTGGTCCTATAATAAAGTACCAATCTTGTGCAAGAATTGATTATTTTCTCTCTCTCCCTCTCTCTCTTTCTGTGAGAGAACCTGGCCTTCTGTCTGCCAGGTTTGTGGCAACAAAAATGCTCAAGACATGTCATATACCCCAACAGTGCTCCTACAACTCTTTCAGGCACTAAGTCTTATGTCATAATTTGGTTACCACATAGTATCCTACAGTAGGGTATATTCCAGGGCTGGATATAAATGCAGAACTCCTCTTTACATAAGATTGATACAAGGATTATATACACAAGGATGGAGAATAACAGGCTTTAATAGTAGATCACAACATTTGTTTTGCACTGCACACCAGCTTTAAGTTGCTGAGTTTATATTCAAATACTATTAGGGAAGTACATTCTTTCTAACTATTGTGCAGTTGAATATTTTTCAGCAACAAAGGTGTGATGTGTTCTGGATTGCAAAGCAATATATCAGAGAGAATAGAGATGTGAGTGAGAAATCATCAGCATCCTCGTTTAACATCCTCCTTCTATGATGGTATGGGTTGGATGGTTTGACAGGAGCTGACCAGGCAGAGTGTATTTTGGTATGGTTTTTATGGCTGAATGCCCTTCCTAATACCAACCACTCCGTAAAGTGGGCTGAGTGCTTTTTACATGGCACTCGCACAGGTGTGGTCAGTTTTAGCATGGTTTTTTTACAGCTTGATGCCTTTCCAAATGCCAACTACTTTACAGTGTGGACTGGGTGCTTTTTACGTGACACCTGCAGTGGTAGGGTCACTAAATGACTTTGCAAGACAGAGTCTTTGAGAGGGGAGGGGGCAATGAAGGAGGTGATCTTGTGTCAGATGGTGAAAGATTAGAGTGTGACAGAGAGGCAGAAACATATGTTTTGCTGTAGATGAGGTCCGTGGTTACCCAGCCAGAGAGAGGGAGAGAGAGAGAGAAGAGAAAGAGTGAGAGTTAATAAAAACGAAGGCAGAAACAGTTACTTGGAGAGAGAGTGGGGGTTAACAAGCGGTATGCTGCTGTAAAAGAGATACATGGTTACCTAGCCAGAAGTAAGGGAAAGGGAAGGAGGGAGAGAGATCGATCAAGAACGAGGGCAGAAACAGGTTTGTTGCTGTAGAGGAGATACATGATTACTCAGCCAGAGTGGAGAGCAAGGGAAAGAGAGAGAGAGAGAGGAGACAGCAAGAGTAGGAGAGGGATGGTGGCAAGTGTCAGGGTATACTTGCAAGGAACAGGTATCAAGGCATAAATGGAATGGTAGAGTAAGGAAGAGGGAAAGGGAATGGATAATGGTATACTTGCACTTAGTGATTCAGAGAAGAAAGATGCATAGAAGTGCCACTATGAAAGGTAGCTAAATGTGGAAAGTGCATGGAAGAAGAGTCTTTCAAATATTGAACCATCTGAGTGACCAGCCATCAGAGTTGACAGCAGTATAATAGATAAGGCAATTAAGAATATGAAGACAGGGAAAGCTCCTGGACCATCAGGAATTACTGCTGAGATGCTTAAAATATCTGGTGGAATAGGATATAACCTAGTGACTGAATGATTTGTATAGTTAATCAGGTTGTTCATGTTGTTCAGGACCTGGACCATGTCAAGAAAGTTAGAATTATAGCTCAATTGTTTAGGAATAGAATTAAACCAAATGAGGTGCATTTTGGTTTTGCACCTGGGAAGAGTACCACAGATACCATCTTCCTAGTGGACAGCTGCAAGAGAAGTATTTGGCCTAAAGTAAACCATTATACTTGGTTTTTGTTGATCTTGTTGATCTTGCTCTGTTATTTGGTGGTCTCTAAGGAAGTTAGAGGGCTCAGTTCTCAGTCCACTTTTATTCATCATAGTCCTACAGACCATAACAGAGGAATTCAAAACAGGCTGCCTGTTGGAACTACTGTATGTTGAGAGAGAGAGAGAGAGAGAGTGCAAGAGAGTGAGAGTGTGATAGTGCAAGAGAAATTTAGAGAGAGGTGGTGGGAAAGTACTAGGGTACACCCTCAAGGTACAGGGATCAGAATAAAAATGGGATGATAGAGTATTGCCAAGGGTGCATGAGTAGGGAGTGGGGATTTCACATGAGTGCAAAGCGTGTCAGGATGGGGAATGCAGTGACTGGTAAAACCTGAGTATATAGAGGAGGTGGAGGACAACAGGATAGCAATGAAAATCTAATTCCTGTGTGTCCTTGTACTTATTTTTCCTGCACATCTGCCACAGGTGCAGACAACTTTCTCTTTTAATCTGTCTATGATTCCACTGCACCTCTTATGTACTCATAGCTTGCACTGGGTGCAATGAATGGAATTCCTTCCAACATAATGAGAAGGGCTTTTTATCTGACAGAAAGAGAGTCTTAGCTGCTTTCTTGCTAACAACAACTTTAGTCTTTGCTAGATTAACTTTGATTCCAGGTTTTACTTCCATATGTGGAATTTCTCTGATTCTATTATAGATTCTGCTATAAGTGCGAGGTCATCAGTACACAGTAGTTTCCTCTGTTATGGCCTGGAGGACTATGATGAGTAGGGGTCTGAGAACTGATCCCTGGTGCACTCCAACTTGTACACTAAATTCATTAATGTACTCATGGCTGACTCTCACACTACTGATAGCACTGCTATACATGGCTTGTACATTTTTAACAAGCCACTTGTCTACCAACTTCCTTAGAAACCTCCAGGTAACAGAGCAAGGGACTCTTTCAAAAGCTTTCTCCAGGTTGATGAAAGCCAACTACAATGGTTTACTTTCAGCTAGTTACTTCTCCTGCCGCTGTCTCTCTTGGAAGATGGCATCTGCAGTACTCTTCTCTTCCCTGGCACAAAGCCAAACTGCATCTCATCCAGTTCAAGTCTATTCCTAATCAATTAGGCTATAACTCTTACTGTAATTTTCATGACCTGAAAATGCTTCACTAGAAAAACAGACATGATATATGTATATAAAACAATCAGTACATTAATGTTGGATTTAATAACTGATTAACTTAAGCTCTGTGATCAAAATGTATGGATCACTGTTATTATTTAGATACATACTTATGGCCTCTAAATTTTTTCATGTAGTAATCCAATAATGCTTTGCATAAAATATTTCTCACAAAATTTTAAATATGTGAGTATATGTCTGTATGTATGTACATATCATCATCATCATCATCATTTAATGCTTATTTTCTATGCTCGCATGAGTTGGATAGTTTCCTATTATTAATTTTATGTATGTGGTGTTCTAAGGTGCTAGTGTTTGCATATGATACTTTCAGTGTGCCACTTAAATATTTTATGGTATTTATTGGATTAAGAGAAACACCTATCCAATGCAGTAAAAACTCCTCCACAATCATTGATATTATATGTCATTCATAGATAGGGTTGTACCACAAGATGTTGGATTATTTGTATCTTTTGTTCAGTTTGTTACTTCTAAGGTGTGGTGTGGGGTTGTGACTATTTAATGTGTTGTGTGTTAACCTCGTATTTTGGCTAAGTGGCTTCCATTTTATTTCTGGTATTTTCCTTTCTTATTTTTGGCCTACTCAGATTATCTACATCAGTTCATTGTTTACGACTATGTGTTTTTATGTGGAGTCTAGTTTTCCTAGCATTTTGGTTATCAGAATCAGATATATTATTATTGTATACATATTTTTTTTTTTGTGTTTCCAGCCCTTGCCAATGTAGTATTATAATAGGGTGCACAGGCATTAAAAATTGCTTCATTTGCTGATAGTCTTGATATTCTAATAGATGTTTTTTACTAGTCCCCTTATTATAGAAGGTGAATGATTCAACTGTACGTTAATGTACATTAGGTTTGCATTAAAATATTAGTGTTATATTCTTGTCAGTTACAATAATATATGATGTTTAAAAGTAATTCCATTTGTTGCACCCAGTGTAAGCTATGGACATGTAAGAGGACATATATGGACACACACCCTACTGCAACAAACTAAACTACATATCCTCTTTTCTTTCTCACATTTCCCCTTTACCGTGCATTATGCTTATGCTTGTCTCTCACTCCCCAATTCTGTCCTAACTGCCCTGCTCACTGTATCATTGCTATCCTGTTGTCTCCCACCTTCTCTGTATATCCAGGTTTCACCAGTCACTACATTCTCCACCTCACACTCTTTCCATTCAACCTTGGCAATATGCTATCAACCCATTTATATTCTGATCCCCATACTTTGAGGGTATGCCTAGTACTGTGCTACCATTTATCTCTTTCCCACTCTACCATCCCATTTAAATTCTGATCCCAATACATTGACAGTATGCCCCGGCACTTCACCACCAGCTCTCTCCTGCTCTTTCTTACACTCTTACCCTTGCACTCTCTTCCACTCTCTCTCTCTCATTCTTGATCACTCAGTATTTCTTTCTGTTGCTCTCTCCCTCTGGGTAACCATGTATCTTCTCTGCAGCAGTAAACATGTTTCTGTCCTTGTTCTTGATCTCTCTCCCTCTGCCTGAGCAACCATGTATCTCCTCTACAGCAAGACACCTATTCCTATCTCTCTGTCACACTCTAACCTCTCATCACCTGGCACAAGGCCACCTCATCCAGTGCCCCCTTTCTTAAAGATTCTTTGTCTTGCAAGTTACTTGGTAACCCCGCCAGTGCTGGTGCATGAAGTCCACACTGTAAAGTGGTTGGCATTTGGAAGGTTATCTGACTGTAAAAATTATGCAAAAACAGGCCTCACTGGTGTTGGTGCCATGTAAAAAGCACTCAGTCCACTCAGTAAGGTGTTGATGTTAAGAAAGGCATCCAGCCATAAAAAACCCTGCCAAAACTGAGTAGGGCTGACCAAAGCTTTGGGAGTAGATTTGTTAGATAGAAACTCAAAGAAGACTTTCATATGTATGAATGTATATATGCATATATAGGCGCACAAACACACACACACATACATATACGCATATATACACACATGCATACATACACACTCACATATATACACATGCATATATACATATACACATACATACATATACACACACTTATATGCACATACATATATACACACACGCATACATATATATATATATATATCATCATCGTTTAACATCCGTTTTCCATGCTAGCATGGGTTGGACAGTTTGACTGGGGTCTGGGAAGCCAGGAGGCTTCACCAGGCTCCAGTCTGATCTGGCAGTGTTTCTACAGCTGGATGCCCTTCCTAATGCCAACCTCTCAACCATCAGTGTAGTGGGTGCTTTTTATGTGCCACTGGCACAGACGCCAGAGGAGGCTGGCAACAGCCACAATCGGTTGGTGCTTTTTATGTACCACTGGCATGGAAGCCAGTCAAGGCGGTGCTGGTATCGACCATGTTCGGATGGTGCTTTTTACGTGCCACCGGCATGGGTATCAGAACTACAATTTTTATTTGATTTTCATTTTGATGTTGATGTACTTAACTTGATAGGTCTCCTCAAGCACAGCAGGTCGCCCTACGATCCAAGGTACTTTTGATATATATATAGGTGCAGGTGTGACTGTGTGGTAAGAAGCTTGCTTTCCAACCACATGGTTCTGGGTTCAGTTCCACTGCATGGTACCTTGGGCAAGTGTCTTTTGCTATAGCTTCAGGGCAATCAAATCCTTGTGAATGGATTTGGTAGATGGAAACTGAAAGAAGCTTGTCATATGTGTATATATATATGTATATGTGTGTGTATTTGTGTGTCTGTGTTCCCCCAACCATCGTTTGACAACCGATGTTGGTGTATTTACGTCCCTGTAACTTAGCAATTTGGCAAAAAAGACTGATTGAATAAGTACTAAGCTTACAAAGAATAAGTTCTGGGATCAATTTGTTCAACTAAAGGCGGTGATCCAGCATGGCTGCAGTCAAATGACTGAAACAAATAAAAGAATAAAAGAATATATATTAATAAAAGAGAGATTCTGTCAGTTTGTTTTTCCAGCAAAATGAAAGTAAATGGTTCAGGGGAAACTATTATGCTTTTCTATATATATATATATATATATATATATATATATATATATATATATATATATATATATATATAAATCGAAAATTCTGTCTCTTTCTGTCTCTGGCAAAATGAAAGTACCTGGTTCAGGGGAAGCTATTATGCTGTTGCCTAATTTGTCTCAACAAAAATTATGCAATGGTACAACACTAATTATGCACAAACTTATGAGGAACTGCATTGAGGCAAATATTCTCACTGGTTGTGGTAAAGGTGAGACTGTCTTCATTCCTCGCATACCAGTTATACCATCTAATGTCCCATTTTAATTTAAGTGGTTACAGTTTCCTATCCCACTTTCTTTTGCCATGAGCATTAATAGAACTCAGAGCCAAACACTAAAATTTGCTGGGTTGCAACTTGATGAACCATGTTTTTCAAATGGCCAACTTTATGTAGGAGCATCACATGTGGGAGCAAAAGCAAATATTTCTGCTTATGCAGCCCAAAATAAAACAAAAAACACTGTTTATAAAGAAATATTCACTCTTAATGCAACATGAATACTTCAATAACTTAACGTGTATGACATCAATCTTTTTTCTATTTCAATTATTACATGTTTTCTCTTATGAAATACACACATACAAGAGGAGTAAATCTAAATCTGTAGGGGTAGTCTCACCCTGGTTCAGATTAGAAACTGAATCTTTCAATTCTTCTTGGCCATATGGCCTATTCAAATGTCAAAAGAAACCATGACAAATGGGTGTTTTACTTAACCTGTGGCCTTTTCAGTGCCATTGCACAGTCACCTTCATTCCGTAAATAGCTATATGATATAGCTATTTTTCTACCTTCATTCACATTGAAACTGAATCTTTCAATTCTCCTTCTTCAGTTATTACATGTTTTTAAGAACCATGCTGTTCACATGGCTAACTTTATGCAGGAGCATCATGTGTGGGACCAAAAGCAAAGCTTTTTTGCTTATGCACCTCAGAATAAAACAAAAAGCATTGTTTATAAAGAAATATTCACTCTTAATGCAACATCACTACTTCAATAACTTAATTTGCCATTACTATCATTACATTCAAAAATGACTACATTACCTCTTTAAACGAACTGTATTATATAATTACCATTACTGTATTGATAAATAAAATAACACATAAAACTCATTTATTATTGTCATATAATAAACAAACAAGTTTGTGTATGAAATCAACCTTCTTTTTTCTACTTCAATTTATACATGTTTTTCTCTTATAAAATACACACATACATGAGGAGTAAATCTAAATCTGTAGTGGTAGTCTCACCCTGGTTCAGATTCGAAACTTTATGCAGGATCATCACGTGTGGAAGCAAAAGCAAATCTTTTTGCTTATGCACCCTGAAATAAAACAAAAGCATTGTTTATAAAGAAATATTTACTCTTAATGCAACATGAATACTTCAATAACTTAATTTGCCATTACTATCATTAGATTCAAGAATGAAATCAGTCTTTTTTATACTTCAATTATTACATGTTTTTCTCTTATAAAATACACATGTACAGGAGGTTCATGTATGAAATTGATCCTTTTGCAACTTTAGTTATTACATATTTTTCTCCTATAAAAATACATGCATGCAATTGGAGTAAATTATGTATATGATAACTTTGAATGTGGCTCCTGAGAAACAATAAAAGTAATTACCTAATTAATGATGGGTATTACTGCTAGATACACAGACACACACACACACACACACACACACACACACATACATACATATACACACATGTGGATTGTTGGCGAATTTTTTCCTCCATCTTCCTTTTCTCTTGAATTTTCCTCTGTCTCCTGTTTCTGACAAAGAGCTTTGCTTGAAATGTAAAACTACCTTTCTTTCCCTCTCTGAGCATCTGCTAATACTTTGCATGTACCATGTGTGGTATAATGAAGGTTGATGATATTGGTTAATAAATAGAAAGACAAGGTATGTCCGTATATTAGCAAAGCATATACAGTAATAGCCTCTTATTATTAGGAACCCAAATGTGTTCTTTTAAACTAGAGAGTTCCTGTAATGGTAGGTGACTAATTTAAAGTAGATAACACCACATCCCCTTTTCAGGTTATGAGTTCATAACGACAGTTTCTTTGGTGGTTGAATTCTCCGACCACTCCTAGTGTACACTGCTGGCTAGGGACTTACCGAGTTGGTAGGTGGGACATCCCTGTGCACAGTGAACTGGGTCTCTGGTTGGTCAACTTGTTTGGCGACGTTCTGCTAAATTGTCGCATCTGTATTCAGGAATGTATCTGGGTAGAGTTGGTAAGGAGGACAATTCTGTTGGGGTAGCTATCTGAGGAAACTTGGTTTTTTCACTTCTATTGTGAAGATGGCTTCTGTTTCAACGAAGTAGTTCTGAATCTGCATCAATAAGTATTGACCTTGGTGACAGAGTTTTCACCACTTTGGGTGGACAGGTTTTAGGTGTCTTCACCCAAACTGGCTGACCTTCAGTAAAAGATGCGTGCTCTCTAACTTGATGATGTTCGTCGAAATTGACTTTTTGTTTCAATTTGTGCTGAGAGTCTGCATTTTTGTGTTGCTCAACATTTTCTTTGCAGGATACATTTTTATTAGTACCTGACTGGTTTTTCAGGAAGAATTCTCCAATAATAAAATCTACAAAGAAAAGATTATATGGACCAGGGCAACATAAGATAAAAGTACTTGGACATGTAGATGCCACACTGAGTTATGGGAAAGCAAGTAATAAAGGAACTGACCAGACCACAAAATGTGTCTAAGCTAAGACGATTGCTCGGTATGGCAAATTCACTGAGAATTTAGCAGAGACAACCAAACCACTCCAGGATCTACTAAAAAAAGAAACCACTTGGATATGAGACCAGCCTCAAGAAACAGCATTTAGGACACTGAAGGAAAAACTGAACTCTGCACCAGTAGTGATGCATAAAAGTGCTGACAAGCCAACAAAGGTCTCAGCAGATGCATCGTCTTTTGGCTTGGGTGGAGTGCTTCTTCAGAAGGAAGGAGATGGCTGGAGACCTGTATTCTATACATCGAGATCTGTCACTGAGACAGAGCAGAGATATGCACAGACTGAGAAGGAAGCATTAGCAGTCACGTGGTGTTGTGAGAAGTTTGCCGACTTCATGATAGGACTACCAAAGTTCTTGATAGAAACAGATCACAAGCCTCTACTACCACTGCTAAATACAAAACATCTTGATGGGTTGACTCCAAGAATCCAGCGTTTCCGCATGCGCCTAAATGAGATTCACCTCTGAGATCACACACACCACAGGGAAAAACCTCATTACAGCAGACATCCTATCCAGGGCTCCTGGCAGTGTACCAATGAAACAAGAGTTCCAGCAGGAGACAGAGACCGACATGTTTGTCCATTCTATCAAAGATAACATCTCCATGAGTGACAAACGACTGGAGGAAATCAGGCAGAAACAAAGCACTGATAAAATCTGTGATCAAGTTATCAACTTCTACAAGATGGACCGCTGGCCTGAAGCAGCCACACAAGATCCAGAACTGAGACCCTACTGGTTTGTATGGCAGTACCTAACTGTTCATCAGGGACTTTTACTGTATCAGAGTTGACTCCCCATCTATGCAGACCTCCAAAAAGACATCTTGGATCATCTACATGAAGAACACCAAGGTATCATCAAATGCGGAGCACTGGTGCGTGACAATGTTTGGGGGTCAGGCCTTTCCAAGCAAATTGCTGAGAACATAGGAGGGTGTAGTATCTGTGAGAAGGAAAAGAAATATCCACCAGAACCACTACGACCTACCAAGTTACCTGAATATCCATGGCAGAAGGTAGGAATGGACTTGTTCGAATTGAAAGGACACAGATATCTATTAGTCATTGATTACTATTCTAGATGGATAGAGAGATCTCATCTACAGACAATATTAGACAGTATCGTTAACAACTGCAAATCAATATTTGCTAGATATGGTATATCAGAGGTTGTCATTTCCAATAATAGTCTTCAATTCATATTGAAGGAGTTCTAGGATTTTTCAAATGTTTTTGGCTTTTTACACCTCACCAGTAGCCCCCATAATCCACAAAGAAACAGAAAAGCTGAATGTATGGTTCAGACACTTAAAAACCTAAAAAAAGCAAGTAATCCATATATCGCACTGCTTAATTATCACAGTGCTCCACTACAAAATGGCAAGAGTCCTGCAGAGTTGTCAATGAATAGGAAACTCAGGACTCGCATTCCAACAATTTGCACCAGTATCCACTGTCACATTTGCACCAGTATCCATTCTAAATTTGACAATTATGCTGCAGACTTTGGTGGTGACTTCTATTTTTGCTTGCCATTCTATCTTATTGTCTTCACAAAGTGCATTTATATTTTTCAAAGAAATATAACCTAGGAAATGATGTTCTTCCTCTTCAACTCCCTGCACTCTTGAAAAATTCTTGGAAACAGTTGCATAGTGTCCTATTTTCGAACACTATTTGCATCTTGTTGCCGAGGTGGGGCAATCATCTCTACCGAACCGCATGCACTTTCTCTCAGGCATCTTTTTATGTTGTTACCCTTTTTTATTATTTGGTTTTGTGATATGGTTTAATTGTGGGTCTGTTGCATTGACATTTGAGGAGATAGATTTTGTTTGTTGTTTTGATGTCTCATGTGTTCTACCTATCTGTAGGCATTTGTCGAGTGTTAGCTTTTTGTCTGCTAAAAGATTTTCGCACAAAAGATTGTCTTTAGCACCAACAACAACTGGATCCCGAATAAGTCTGTCCTTTAATTCTCCAAAGTAGCAGTTTTTTGCAAGTTGGCACAAGACAGCTACGTAGGTTTCTATGTTCTTGAAATTCTCTTGTTTCCAAAGGTGGGATTGATAAGACTCATAAGCCTCGAGTGTCTCACCAATGAAAAATTCCTTGAATTTGTTAATTATTTCAGATAGGTCAATTTGAGAGTTGACTGGCAGTTGAATAATTCAGAAAGTTTTATTTAAATCTTCTCCAATTGCTAGCCACACTTCCTGATAAAGACATTCGCTCAGGAGGTGGGATATTCGCAGGAAAAGGTTTTACAGACATTCTTTAAATTAAATGAAGAAAATAAACTTAGAGTTCTGTGAAGAATTTTTTCTTTTTTTTTTTTTTTGGTGTGAGTGCAGGGTGAAGTCTTTGTTGTTGTTTTTCTGAAGCTGAAAAGAAAGTTTGTTTTTGTTTTTTTCCAGTGAATTTTTCTTTTAAAAGTTGCTTCAAATCCTTCGGAATCCCATTTCTGTCACCATGTGGTATAATGAAAGTTGACGATATTGGTTAATAAATAGAAAGAGAATTCAGTGGGAGATAAGATATGTCCATTTATTAGCAAAGCATATACAGTAATAACCTCTAACTATTAGGGACCCAAATGTGTTCTTTTAAGCTAGAGAGTTCCTGTAATGGTAGGGGACTAATCTAAGGGAGATAACACCACACCATGTCCTCGCACTGTTGTTTTTTCTTCTTGTGTTTGTTCTTTGTTTTTTTTGGGATTTACTATATATATATATATATATATATATATACACATATACATACACACACATACATGTGCGCACACACACACATATATACATATACACCAGTGGCGTGCGGTGACTTCTGAGATTGGTCATGCAATAAATACTTAGTGCACATGGTGGAAACATAACCCAACCCCTCCCTCCCTTTAAAAAAAAATTTTTTTACGGAAACCCATGTTTTCGGCTATGGAAATTCTGATTCTGGATAACAAATGGTGAAAATCGCAACTTCAGAATTTCAGTTCCTAACAAATGGACAATCACTAGAAAATATTATTAACCTTTGGAAGGAAGCATGTGAAATTGAAGAAAGAAACTTCCCCCAATGCTGGAAGAAAAGTGATAATTTCTTCCAAAGGTATGAATTGAATTTCAAAGAGGAATTCAGTTCAGATAACCCATTTTTATAGAAAAAAACAAAAAATAACCAACAAAAATTGAGCAACAAACAAGCCATCCCCAATCATGACAGCATAATAGAGAACAATCCCATAAACCCTTATTATCATACATGCACCATGAGCAGAAATCACCAGCCACATTCTAGTACCAGGTATGGCCACCCTGTGACCCGGGGCTACTGGCCTTCCCCCAATGCAGGAATGGCACAGAGTTATACCAGGAGTGGAGGCACCCCACAGGCCAGAGGCTTCGGGCGAGATTGCAGCACATTCGGGAGCTTTGGCCCATTCCTGGGGTTGACGAGGGCACCAGGTGTCACACACGATGCTAACCAAAGAAACTTCAGACAACCCAAATCCCTACACAGACAGTTCATACCAACACAACCACAACCAACATTTTTTAGCCTCAGACCAGAGAAAATGGAACATAAGTTAGAACACACACAATGCTAACCAAAGAACCCTCAGACATTCATACACGCAAAACAATCCAAGATAACAACATCACCATACATCCAACCCAAACCCCTACATTTACACGGACAATTCATATCAACACAACTACAACCAACGATTTTTAGCCCCAAACCACAGAAAACAGGTCACAGGTTGGAACTTGATACACAAGAGAAACTGAAGGTAATTAACCTGTCATATAAATCCCTAACAACCACAAAGATCGATATCCTGTCAAAAGGGCTAAAAATCACCCCAACTCCATGCAGAACTAATCAAAATGAGGTCAAGGACAGTGTTTCAGAATTCTGCAGGAAATTAAGGCTTACAGAAACACTGGCCAATTATAATAGTGAATATGACTCATTAGTCACAAACAGAAGTGAACACATTCCCCACAAAGAAAGAAAGAAAAATCTTGATGAATTCTGCACATCGAAAACTTCCCCTACCACACCTTGCACAAACAAAAAATCATTTCAAACTTCAGCATCGCCCAATGGAAAGAACTAACTGAACTATAAAACAATGAAGAAATAACAATCAAAGAACTGGATAAAGGGAGTGCGGTGGACACATACTACAGTAATGGACACACACTACAGTAATGGACACATACTACAAAAATCTAGTAGTATCCATGCTAAATAATGATGAATACTATGAAAAAAACCCAAAGATTATACTTCCCCCAAAACTAATGAGAAACCTCTTTTCACTAATCCAAACCCACAGAAAAGATCTGACAAAAAAGAAATAGATTATTTAACAAACTTTAAATGTAAGCCCAAAAATTCACAAAAGCCAAACTATAAATGAATCCATCAAAAAGTCATCAAAGGCATACGTACATACACCAGCACCAGAAGACCTAAAATTATGGCCTATTATAGCTGGACCGTCCTATGAAATGCATTGACTAAGCTGCCTCATGGAAATCCTCTTGAAACCATTTCTAAAATACATCAAAATTTATATTAGAGATGACTTAGATATGCTAAATCACCTACCAGAAAAGGTCAAGGAAGAAACACACATGGTTTCATACCCCATAATTATGTTAAAAAAGCAATCTGTTTCTGTTTGGACAAATATCCAAAAGAAATACCAGAACGGATCAACGAATATTTCATAATTGAATCAATAACATTCATCCTTCAAAACAATCATTTCATGTTTGGCACCACTGTTTATCACCAAAAATCCAGAATTGCCATGGGAACCAGGGTAGCCTTGACCATTGCCAACCTAACAATGGGCTATTTAGAAAGAACAATATATCAGGAGTCATTTTCAAAATTTGGAAACCCTCTTTTCCAATACATAAAAGAAAATTGTAAAAGAGTTTTGGATAACTGCTGCATCCTTTGGAATGAAAACATAGATAAACTCCTGGAGTCCAAAAGACTCCTTAATAACATTAACACCAACATACAATTTACAATGGAACACAACCAAGAGGAACTCCCATTCTTAGACACACTGGTTAAAAAAATAAACAAAAAATAAAAACGGACATTTTTTACAAAAATCACAAACTCTAAACAATACCTATTATTTAGCTCATGTCACCAGAGACATATCAAAGCAAATATCCCCTTCAACCTTGCAAGAAGGATTTGCACCATAGTGTTTGAAAAAATACCAGAGAAGTAAGGTTGCAAGAGCTTAAAAAGATACTCAAGGACAGCTACTACTGAATTCAACTCATAAATGAAGGGATTAAACGTGCAAAATTGACTGACATAAAAACATTGAGAAGTCGAACACAATAACACAACTACTCTGAAAACACTACCTTATGTTTCCACATACATCCCAGAAACAAAGAAGCATTTAACATCATTGTCCCAAATCTCCCAATACTCTATAAGGACTCTAAACTGAAGGAAATTCTATGTATCTATAAAATCATTAAAAGCAATAAACAACCAAAACATTAAAGAAGATCCTCACAAATACTAAATTATTCTCAAGAATAACAGATGCACGAGTAAATAAATGTGGTCAGCCTAACTTTGGAATAGGTCCCAATCTTTTAGAAGGATCAGAATTCCATTTTAGACAAGGGCAAAAATTCAAAATTCAATCCAACTTCACTAACACCCCTGGAAACCTCATTTGTGTAATCAGATGCTTAGGCTACCATAAAAACTATATAGGGTTGATAGAAATGTCTGTCAGATGGAGATGTACAGTCAACAGACAACAGATACCTTCCCCACAATATCGCCAGATATATCTCAGTGAACACATTGACAGATGTGCAAAACAACTGCAACCACAATTCCTAATCTTCCCATTATATCAATTTGCTATTTGGATTTGCATGGAAGTGCTTTCTGTTCTTATGAGGGATCACAGACTATGTATTGTTTCATCGTATAAGAGGGGGTTAACACGATTTTGTCCAGAAATCACATTTTCAAAATTTCAATATTCCCCCATCCTCACCGCAATTTCTTAACTTGTAACTTTTTCGAATTTTTGTTTTTGTACATAAATAAGCAGAAGTAAAGAATACAAACACCACCTGTTTTCGGTGTAACCCTAACCCTAAACACCAGGGTTTAGGGTTTACCTTCACCCATAAATACATATGCATACATCTTTTTTGTGTGTGAGAGAGAGAAAGAGCGAGTGAGTGACTGTATTTCCTCATAACATATAGAGAAATGGAGGTCTTTTAATGCAATTTATTTGGTTGTGGCTTATTTTAATACAATATTTATGTGTACATTTTCATAAATGTTTGTCCGAGCAGAATTCTACACATGCATGAAACATCAGACAAAAGTGAAATATTAGAAGCAAATTGAAATATTGTCCAAAAATGACCTCAAAATTGTGCAACCTGTGTAGTTGCTGAGGTTATTTTAGTTGTAAAAAACAAAATGAGTGAAAAGCATAGTTTACTTGGTAGATAAATAATAAGCAGCAGTTATGTTTCATTATAACTCTCAAAGTTGTCAACGAACTGTCATCCAGACCAGCTGTTTTGTTTGTTAATTTCC
>NC_142934.1:35828499-35856553 GCF_046866305.1 Octopus bimaculoides
GCATCGGGGTGAGAGGTCAAATGTTAAAGTCTCAGTAAAGTAGGGGTAGAAGGCCATTCTAGATAAGGTTGCAAAGGACAATAGAATAGTGGTTCGTACAGATATTTAAAACTATATTTCAAGCTTAATAGTAATTTAATGGTATGGGGATAAGGGATTAAGAATTAAAACTTAAAATTAAAACTTAGAACCTATAATTGCAAGAAAAATAAAACCTAACACCTACAAAAAATTAAAAATTATTGAATTGAAACTAGCTAGCTTCTAAGATATTCATATTGATAGAGAGGTAGAAGAAAAGGAAGTCTAGACTTAGGATGAATCAGTAAGGATATACTAGACAGTATAATACCTATAGTTAGAAAAAAATTAGTCAATTTATGGTCCTGCACAGGTGAAGTTATTACCTGGTTTCACCTCGAAAACAAAACACTTCCTCATTCCTACAATTTGATATCAACAATTACTACACTTCTATATCCCCTATCCTCCTTAACAAAGCTCTCATTCTAGCTAAAAACCTAACTAACTTGGCTCCCTTAGAAATAGATGTAATTCTACTGCCAGAAAGACACTAATTTCCTTCAATGATAAGCTTTGGTGCTGAGATACCCACAATAATAACTTCTTTGATATAATCATGGGTTCCACTGACTCTGCTCAGGTCACAAATCTGGTCCAACTATATCTCCTCCAGCAACTTTGCATGTATTTCCCTAACCTTAAGTGGGGCTTGTATAGGGATGATGCATTGTTGGTTACAACGGGCCTAAATAAATCCAAATTAGAGGAAACTATAAAAAACTTACATAACATATATACTTGAATAATAGTTGATCTCATGTAAAAGTTGACCCCCTATTTTTGGCCCCAAAATTGGGAATTTTCCATAAACCCCATCTAAAAGTCGACCCTAGTATTTCATGAACAGCAGGACATTATTTGTGGACCAAGGTACCATATTATCCCGTACGTAGAAATAACACTGTTACAAAATTGTGTGGCTACCTTACTGTAGCCTGCTCTATAGGTGGAATGCTTGGTGCTTATAATGGAATGCTCAGTGATTATAGTAAAATACCATTTAATAGCAAGCACTATACATCTGTTGATAGGTGCTAAAATGTATGCTCAGGATATGCTGCAAACCTGTATACATCTTGAAGCACAATAAACACATGTCATACACTTGTTGTTTACATGGTGAGAAATGTGTTCCACAGACAGCACTATTGGTGAACACTGGCAAACACCACTGTCTGAATTCATACAAAGGCATGACTTTGATAAACCTACAAACATTCAATTAGTCACTAGATCAGTGGTTCCCATGTGACCTTTATATTTTCCTCATCTCCAAATACAATGAAAATATGCGTCATCTGCTTGTCTGTTTACATGGTGAGAAATATGTTTCACAGACAACACTATTGGCGAACAACAGCAAACACCACTGTATGAATTCGTACAGAGGTATGACTTCAGTGAGCCTAAACAACATTTAGTTATTTGCTAGATTAAACTTTTTTTGCTGTGGAATCCTTCAAAATTATTTTTTAAAACGTGGAACCCCTGATAACTTTCAGGGAACCCTGGGGTTTTGCAGAACACATTTTGGGAACCCCTGCTCCAGATTAACAATTCTACACCACATTATGGACATTAACTGCACATGAGAGCTATGTGGTCTTGTTTATGGGTTTTGTTATTTACTAGGACACATGTTTTAATGCATAGAATTGGTGTTATTACTGTAATTCATTGTCTTTTTGTTTTTATTCGCTTAAAGATCAGTTGGGCTTTTGCTGCTGATATGGTACTTTGGATTCTAGCTTGAATTTCAGCCCCTCAAAAGTAGTATCCATATAATAGTTGGCCCCATAAATTTGACCTTAAAAAATGGTCTAAAAAATTCGACTTTTACACATGTATATACACTAAATGCTTTGCTAATTTTAATTTATCTATCTCCTTTGAAAACACTTACAAAAAAAGCTAACTTTCTAGCTGTTATTTTAGATTTAAAATCTTTGCCATATTCCCACTACCATAAACCTACAGTACCTCAGATACATTAGCATAGACTCTAATCACCATAAATCTACCTTCAGTAGTGTAATCAAAGGCATATCTATTCAGATATCAGATCTCTCAGCCGCAGAGGAAATCTTCAATAACCACACTACATATTACAACCAGGCACTAACTGCTAGTGGCTTCTTCCAGAAAATTAAATTCATGGCAAACACTAAACTTAAGAAACACATCACTAAACTCAGTCCCTGTGGGACATGTCCCACTGCGAGACAGATTAACTCTTCCTCTATAGATAGACAAACTAAACCCCCTGCCAGAAACCTGGAAGGACCTTGGGTGACACACTCCCGTCTGCCCTATGTTCACCCATATAATACATTATTGAAACTCAAACTGATAAACAACAATGAATCCCATAACTCTCATCTAACAAATACTATAGATTATACTTCCCCTATATTGCCTAACAACAGCGGAGCTAGATCGATTCGCTTGTTTACACCCCCATTCGCTTTAAACATTAGGGGCTTAGCCAAAACCTTCTTTCAAATAGTAGACTCTAACTTCCCACGTCATCATAAATACCATTCAATCTTTAATAGATCTACCCTTAAATTATCCTACTCATCTTCACTCAATATAGAATCTATTGTTACCTCTTTTAATAAACGTAAACCTAATTCCTACTACCTAAATATATATAAAGCAAAGAAGGCACATTGGTAACTGACAGTTCTGAGGAGAGGGAATAAATCCAAACAATAAGTAATCACTACTGTCCTGTCGACAAATTTTCTTGACTGGAGGCATCAGTAAAGTGAAAATGTGAAAACAAATATCTACAGATGGCATCAGAAAGGCAGTATGGTATTCTCAAAGAGAAGAAGTCACTAGAGCAGAGTTGGATGACACGTCTTCAATGGAGCAATTATGGATCTAGTTCGTTTGGCTACCAGCATTTCAAAAATTAACGTTTATCGAAAATTTTAGAATTTGGCACATTAATGTACCTTTCCAAGCTAAATTGCTGGAGTTATTCAACTTTTTCCAGAAAATGATTTTAAAACGTTATAGAGGTTTAAAGTCTGATCATTTTCACCCAGTCAAGAAACATGCTATCAAAGCTGTCATTTTGTGCGTGACTAAACATTTTATCAGCATCCTAAAAATGGCACGGCACTTGTGTTTTGATATGAAACCATGGAATTATGCACAACTATAACCCCTCGTAACTGTTTTTATTTTTCGGAATTTTCAGAAAATGTTTGCGAATTTGAATTCTATACTCGGGACTTCATACAATTATGCAAAAAAAAAAAAATTGTAGTGGAGTATGATTTAAGGCCTAGGCCTATTTGGCTGCTATATTTAGCATGCATGACAACCATCTCAATGACTATGACAAAAATATTCAATTGATAAACAAGTCTGCTTTTTTAATACAAAGGGATGTCTCATGCGATTAGTCAAATCGATAAAAGTGCATCCTTATTCTAGGCATGCCTAGTAAATGCAGACTTAATTTCTAAAAATTCATTGTCACCCACAAAATGTTCATATCGCCAACCAAAATCTCAAATCACCCATCGCTCACCTGTAAGTTGAAATCACCCACTTTAGGAAGCTATGGTGTAGACAGTTTGATGCATTCTATATCTATGTCATGTAGGGTCAACGACTCATTCAACAACAAAGGCAGACGATTAGGTACACACGTATACATATATACTTATATAAATACATATACGTACATGCACATATACATTTTATATATATATATATACACACACACACACACACACACACACACACACACACACACACACACACACACACACACACACACATGTATGTACACATACAGGGTCTTACAGATAAATTGAGACAATTTTTATGATACATAAAACTGGTTATAAATACTAAAATAATGGTAGCAGACAGATATGATTTTAATGTAACATTTATTACAACAAAAACATTTATCACTCAAGATGGCTGTCCTTTTAGGCAATTACTGCCTCCACACATGAATTAAATTTTTTTGCACCTGCTGCAACCTTTGTTTTTTGATTTTGTGTGTTGCAAGCATGATGCAGGTCTTCAAACTCGAGTGTGGTGAAGCATTGGTCCTTGCTTGAAGTATGCCTCATAAAAAGTAATTGAAAAGGTTGAGATCTGGGTTATTACTAGGCCAGATGTTGGCCCTCACAAAAAATGGCACTTTCTCACCAAAGAAAGCCTGTGGCATGGTGCAGAATCCTGGATAAGCACCACATTGTCAAGCCCAAACTTCTACTCCATCCAAAGTAGCAGAGAGTTCTAAAAGATGTCTAGATACTTCTTTGTGCTAATCTTCAAGCCAGACTCAATGAAGTGTGGATCCATGACGCTTCCATTACTCACCACAGCTTCAAATACCATCATAGAGGCAGGATTCTTAGTCTCAAATGCAGGGGATGTCAGAAGGGTTGTATGCAATCACATGAGAATTTCTGTGATTCACCTCAGCATCCACAGTGAACTTCTTTTCGTCCACAAATACATGAATCTTTCCTGCACCTTGATGCTTGATGAATGACAGAAGCTTTGGGTATCTCTTGGCTCTGATTGCTTTGGCCTTGGCTGTTATGAGGTGACAGCATCATCGAACATAGCTAGTCATGCCAAGGTTCCAGTTCACAGCTCTAGACACCATGGAAAGGGTCATATTACATTTCTTTGCAAGAGTTGTCATGGATGTGGATAGGTTGGCTTCAATTGAGTGTTGGAGGTGAGTGAGAAAATTTGGATTGCGCTTGGAATCAGCTTGAGTTTTGTGTCCTTTTCTATCAATTTCTCCTTCTTTAAATTGTTTGTACACATGATAAACTGTTGCTTTTGGAAGTTTCGTCAACTTAGCAATTTTTTGGCAGTGTGTCTGGCACGTGCCAAAACAACAACGGCAGAATGATTCTGTTGTTCCATGACTTTCTGTTGTTGAATTAGTTTGCTATTTACCTGAAAAATAAAGAGGAGGATTAGATTTTCTAGCAAGCAACATCAAAAAATGAAATGTTAAACCCATTAAGCCAACTGCTTAAAATTGGTCTCAATTTATCTGCAAGGCCCTGTGCACACACACGCTCATGTGTACACACACACACACACACATGTAGATCTATGTATTTTTGTTGCCTTGTTAGTTTTTTCAAGCAGTAACTTTTTGTTAGTATATTTTAGTGACATCCGGTTGCATTCCAAGTATCATATGTGAACATAACTGTATAGAAACATATTTTTGCGCTTTTAGTTAATTATGTTTTTTTTAAAAAGACTATACATATTTTTGCGCTTTTAGTTAATTATGTTTTTTTTAAAAAGACTATACTCTAATAACTTTTTGTTAGCATATTTTAGTGACATACAGTTGTATTCAAAAGTTTCGCATATGAATATATGTGACTATATAAACATGATAAAACATATTTTTGTCACTTTAGTTAATCTGTTTATGAGGTGTGATCAATAAGTATCCGGACTGTTGCCATAGTAACAAAGCTAAAGCACACAGAGTGAAGCCACTTGGCAAGGATTGACCTTGAACTCTACTGTGCATGTGCACTAAGTTTTAACATTCTAACTCACTTCTGCTGTTTGCAGCAATGCTTGGAAGGAAGGTGGATAGTGTGTGATCATCACATTGACCATGACAGAGAAAGTTGTGATGGCGATACCTGCTCAGAGGCCTATGCAAGGTTGCAGAAAGTGTATGGAGATGACTGTATGAGTTGCACACAAGTGTATGAGTTGTTCAGACGTTTCCAAGATGGCCAAAAATATGTCAATACTGATGAGCATTCTGGGAGACCTGCAACCAACAGAACTGAGAAAAACATTACCGATGTGCATGCAGCTATGAGGGGAAATTGTTGGATCACCATCCATAGTTACCAGAGGATGTGCAGATTAGGTTGAGTTTAGTCCATTATCCCTGAACTGCTTTCAGCTAACCAAAAAGACACTCTGGTTTCTGTTGCACAAGATCTCCTTGATTGTGTTGAGAATGATGAAAACTTTGTGTAGGCCTCTGAACAGGTATCACCAAGCTTTTGGCAAAATTTGATGTAAATTCTCTGCTCAACTTTCTCTGTCATAGTCAATGCGATGATCATATGCTACACACATTCCTTCCAATTACTGCTGTAAACAGTGGAAGTGAGCTAGAATGTTAAAACTTAGTGTACATGCACAGGAGAGTTCAAGGTCAATCTGTGCCAAGTGGCTTCACTCTGCATGCTTTAGCTTCATTACTATGGCAACAGTTCAGATACTTGTTGATCAGCCCACGTATTATGTTTTATTAAAAAAACTATACTCTAGTGACCTATGGTTGCATTCTTCACCTGTCCTATATGAATGTACCTAAATACATGTAGCATTCCCATGTGGTTCTTCCTTGGTATAGGTTCCATGGTTGTTGTTCATGTGGTTGTAATTCAGTGGGGTTGAGTGGTGAAGTCAAATGGTTAGGGTTATACTTTTGTGTTTAGTTGTACTGGTTAGGTGTGGTTTCCATCGTATTTTGTGAAAGTGCATGCAATCATCTGGGCAGGCATTTTGCAAATCTCTATATAATCTCTTTCGTCAACTGTATAGACAACGATTCCTTGGAACATAGCTGGCATTTCTGGGATAGTGTGTTATAGGGACTCGAGTGTCTAATTATTGACCAGGTCAGGTCGTATTTTACCTTCTCTTCTTTGAGTTGCAGGATGAAATTGGCCAGTAATGTTGCATGCTGTTTAAGGATTTTTCAAAAGCTGGCAATGTGATTCCAATATCTAAAAATTCGACAACTAAATTCGACGACTGGCACCCATGCCAACGCTGTCTCCTTCATTGGACACGAAACTTGTGAAGACTTATTGGGGCAAGCGAAAGCGAAATCGGGATGGCACCTGTGCCCAGCATCGCTTTTCTGGCACTTGTGCCTGTGACATGTGTAAGAATTTTCGAGCGAAATTATCGCCAGTGCCCCTGGACTGGCTCTTGTGCGGGTGGCACATAAAATACACCATTTTGAGCGTGGCCATTGCCAGTACCACCTGACTGGCCTTCGTGCGGGTGACACGTAAAAGCACCCACTACACTCTGAGTGGTTGGCGTTAGGAAGGGCATCCAGCTGTAGAAACTCTGCCAAATCAGATTAGAGTCTGGTGTAGCCATCTGGTTTCACCAGTCCTCAGTCAAATCGTCCAACCCATGCTAGCATGGAAAGCGGACGTTAAACGATGATGATGAGGATGATGATTGTCTGATGCACCAATATACACATATGGGCTTCTTTAGTGTTTACAGTGTACTTGTATGCTACATTGCTTCTCTTGCATCGGTTACCCAGAGGACATTTTGATTGATCCCTGCATGAGTACAGGTTTCCAGTTTTCTTGTTTGTGTGTGTATGGCCAGTACCTGTCCAGTTGGTGCTATTTTCATTTGTGCTCATGGCTGACCTGTTACTATTTTTATTATTTCTGGGTATGTTTGTGTTGTTGTTTGAGTTGTTGTGGCCATCATGTGTTGGTGGGTTGCTAAAGTCATTGTTGTAGTTGTGGTTTTTTTGTTGGTTAGTGTTATTGTTTGAGTTTTTGTAACTGTGATGCGTTATTTGGTTGGTATTTTCATTGTCACTAGGGTTACTATATGGGTCTCCATTAATTTTTATGGGCCTGTTTTCGATGTTTATTTGCATGCTATCTTAGTTTTTGATTGTTAATCATATGAATGTGGTTGAATAATTGGCTGTACATATCGTTTTTAGGGAAGCAATGATTGAGTGTGGTGAAGAACTGTTTCCTGATCCTGGATGAGATGTTTGAGCCCCAGATTGCGTTGTATCAGAGGAGATCATGTTTTGTTTTTTTTTTATCTCCTATTAGGTTTATTTGTTTGTGGTATCCTATGTTTAATGGTGCTGATGTGTTGTCCATCGCTATTTGTCTTTATCCCATTATTGGTTCTCATGTACCTACTATTGATTGTCCTATTCTTATGGGGTTCTGTTTTTACCCAGGTTTTGAACGTTGTATGTGTGGTTTGCATTGTGTTTGGTGGGGTTATTCCCAGAGTTGTCTAGGTTATTACTATAATTATTATTGCTGCTACCCATGTATTTGATTTTCACATGGTAGCTGGATGTGGTTAGAGCGGCATTATAATAGGGTGCGTGTTTGTTGAATATATCTTCATTGGCAGATAATTTGGATACTCTAGCTGAAATGTTCTTTACTAATTCCCTATTGATGGTAAATGATTAGATCTAATGTGTAAATATTTTAGGCTCTCATTGGGCTTATGAAATGGTTCATGCAGCCCAGAATCTAAATTGAAAGTAGCATCTAAGAAGTTTACCCTACAGTATTCATTATCTATGGTTATTGAGAGTCCAAGAATTTAAGTAAAGATTTTTTGTGTTTTCAAGCTCCACTTTACTGCATCCATTTATGAAAAAAAGCGCATCATCCCTGTACAGACCTCTGCTGATTCCTGGGAAATAGGGCTGGATCAGGGATAGGATACAGACTCTGACTAGGTCAGTGACTTGTGTGGAATCTGAGGATCCCATAGCTATTTCGAATGTGTTCTCTGTTGGACCGGTTCCACATTTTGCCATCAAAATCTACTAGTTCCATGTGCTGCTAGTATTATGTTGATCTCATGTTTAGAGAGATTTGAATTATTCTTAAAGTAGATTAATGCCTTATTTAGGAGAATAGGGTTAATGCTGGCATAATATCCCTCAATGTCTGCTTGAATGAATTTACTGTATTTATTTATTTCTAGTTGGTTAAACCATCCAATTACCTCCTGTGTGTCTGGTCACATATAACATCCTGAACTGATTCAATTGGTTTTACCTCTCTTATTCACAGTTATTAAACCTACTAGAAGCAGAGACCAAATTCTCTTAAACCATACCCTAGGCGCAGGAGTGACTGTGTGGTAAGTAGCTTGCTTACCAACCACATGGTTCCAGGTTCAATCTCACTGCATGGTACCTTGGGCAAGTGTCCCCTACTATAGCCTCAGATCACCCAAAGCCCTGTAAGCGAATTTGATAGATGGAAACTGAAGGAAGCCCGTCGTATATATGTGTGTTTGTGTGTGTGCGTGTGTGTGTGTATGTGTGTATATGTTTGCATGTCTGTGTTTGTCTCCCCACCATTGCTTGATAACTGATGTTGGTGTGTTTACATCACTGTAATTTACGCACATATACATGCACACATACCTATACACTTACACACACACACCCATGTATACATACACAAGCCCATGTATATATATATATATATATATATATATATATATATACACACACACACAGGCACATTCCTATACACACGCATGCACACATATACACACATATCTACATACATATAGTTATACGTACATATGTACACATACTCATACATATATATAAATACACACACACGTATACACACATATATATATATATATATGAACATGTGTATATATGTAAATAGTGTTTTTATATAAATGCATGCATATATACACACACACACATTTGCACCCATACACGCAAGAACGTATGTACGCACTTATGTAAATACATAGACACATTTATACCTAACCACTCATGAGTTTATGTTAATGCCCCACCACACATGATGCAACCGATCTTATGGTCTGCAATACCAACTTCAGGAAACCTGCCAGTCACCTAGTCACCTACCGCTCCGGCAGACACTCTAGCCAAATCGACTACATCCTCGCCAGAAATAGGGAAAGAGGGCGGCTTATAAATGCCAAAACCTACCCTGGCGAAGAATGTACCCCACAACATAGATTAGTAGTTAGCGACTTTGGGATCAAGGCAAAATGGGTGCCCAGAATTAGACAGGCTTGGAGGAGAAGGGTGTGGAAGCTTAAAGACCCTGCAAACGGACAGAGACTTAGAGACAAGTTACTTGAAGCATTTAACGAAATAGAAGGGGATATAGCATCATACAACGTGGAAGACAATTGGAGATTTCTGCGGGACAACCTGTTGAAAGCCACCGACCAGATTTGTGGGTGGTGTAAGGTCCCCTCCCGACCCAGAGTAACGTGGTGGTGGAACAAGGAGGTAGACAGGGCTATTAGACAAAAGAAACAGGCTTGGAAGGACTGGAAGAACGGTGGTAGCAGGGAATTGTACCAATGTGCCAGAAGGGAGGCTAGGCGACAGGTTTATTTAGCCAGAGGGGAAGCAGATAAGGAAAGATTTGCGAATGTTCTGCGCCGTGAGGACCAAAGACTCGAGGTATTTCGTGTTGCAAGACAGTGTAGGAGAGAGAATAGTGATGTTGTAGGAGAGAAATGTGTTTGCATGGATGATGGTACGCTTGCACTAAATGAGGATGCAAAGAAAGAGGTCTGGAGATGCCACTACGATAGATTGCTTAATAAAGAGAATGAATGGGAGAAAGAGAGCCTGCCGTATGTCGACCCAATAGAGGAACCAGCTATCCGAGTTGATAGTACCAGGGTAGATAAAGCAATTAAGAGTATGAAGACCAGGAAAGCCCCCGGCCCATCAGGAATCACTGCAGAGATGCTCAAAATATCTGGCAGTGTTGGCTATAGCCTAGTCACCCGTATTACGAACCAGGTGATACACGAAGGAGTCATACCCAATGACTGGTGTAGCAGCATCATAGTCAACTGCTACAAAGGTAAAGGTGACGCTTTAGATACAAATAATTACAGAGGCATCAAGCTGTTAGATCAGGTTATGAAAATTACAGAGAGGGTCATAGCCCAACTAATTAGGGAGCGAATCAATTTAGATGAAATGCAGTTTGGGTTCGTGCCAGGTAAAAGCACTACTGATGCCTTATTTCTAGTGAGACAGTTGCAGGAGAAATACCTAGCTAAGGATAAACCTCTGTACCTGGCTTTCGTTGACATGGAGAAAGCCTTTGACAGGGTCCCCCGATCCCTTATCTGGTGGTCAATGAGGAAACTTGGGATAGAAGAATGGTTAGTGAGAGCTGTGCGAGCCATGTACAGAGATGCTGCCAGTAAGGTGAGGGTTGGAAATGAGTACAGCAATGAATTCCGGGTAGAGGTAGGGGTCCACCAAGGTTCCGTCCTCAGCCCCCTCTTATTTATCATAGTCCTCCAGGCAATCACAGAGGAGTTCAAGACAGGTTGCCCCTGGGAGCTCCTCTATGCTGATGACCTTGCCCTAATTGCGGAGTCACTATCAGAACTAGAGGAGAAGTTTCAGGTGTAGAAGCAAGGTCTAGAATTGAAGGGCCTTAGAGTCAACCTAGCTAAAACCAAAATCCTAATAAGTAGGAAGGTAGATAAAACACAAACCCCTTCAGGTAGATGGCCCTGCTCAGTATGTAGAAAAGGAGTAGGTAGTAACTCTATAAGATGTACCCGGTGCAAGCTATAGACACATAAGAGGTGCAGCAACATCAAAGGCAGGTTAACTAGCAAGTTAGTTTTTGTTTGTGGCAGATGTTCAGGTGCAATAAAGACTGTAAACAAACAGGAAACAACTTCTATCTCATTCCAGGGTGAAAAACTAGAGGTAGTCGATAGCTTCCGCTATCTGGGCGACCAAGTTAGTAGTGGGGGTGGGTGCGCTGAAAGTGTAGCTGCTAGAATAAGAATAGCCTGGGCAAAGTTTAGAGAGCTCTTACCTCTGCTGGCGACAAAGGGACTCTCACTCAGAGTAAAAGGCAGACTGTATGACGCATGCGTACGAACAGCCATGCTACATGGCAGTGAAACATGGGCTGTAACTGCTGAGGACATACGTAAGCTCGCAAGGAATGAAGCCAGTATGCTCCGTTGGATGTGTAATGTCAATGTGAATACCCGTCAGAGTGTAAGTATCTTGAGAGAAAAGCTGAACATTAGAAGCATCAGTTGTGGTGTGCAAGAGAGACGATTGCGCTGGTATGGACATGTGGTGAGAATGGATGAGGATAGCTGCGTGAAAAAGTGCCACACCCTAACAGTTGAGGGAACCCGTGGAAAAGGTAGGCCCAGGAAGACCTGGGCTGAGGTGGTGAGGCAAGACCTTCGTACATTGGGCCTCACCGAGGCGATGACTACTGACGGAGACCTTTGGAAATGTGCTGTGCGTGAGAAGACCCGGCAAGCCAAGTAAGATCGTTGCCAGTGCCCCTGGACTGGTTCTTGTGCGGGTGGCACATGAGATGCACCATTTTGAGCGTGGCTGTTGCCAGTACTGCCTGACTGGCTCCCGTAGGACTTTTGAGCGAGATCGTTGCCAGTGCCCCTGGACTAGCTTGTGCGGGTGGCACATAAAAGACACCATTTCGAGCGTGGCCGTTTTCGTGCGGGTGACACGTAAAAACACCCACTACACTCTCTGACTGGTTGGCGTTAGGAAGGGCATCCAGCTTTAGAAACTCTGCCAAATTAGACTGGAGCCTGGTGTTGCCATCCGGTTTCACCAGTCCTCAGTCAAATCGTCCAACCCATGCTAGCATGGAAAGCGGATGTTAAACAATGATGATGATGATGATGATGAAATCTGTGCTCATGTACATAATCACACAGATGAGTGTCTATTCTTACATACATATATACATCCACACACTTATATATGTATATATACATCATACTCACATATACGTACATAATTATGCATGATTAATTTTGTTTGTTTTGTTTTTGTATTTGAGGGGAGAGAATTGTGTAAGTTTTCAACCTGTATAAATATATTTATAAGCTTATGTAAATTTGGTTACCAAAGCAATACAAATAAAAGTAATTAAATAATAGTCAGATGGTTATTATTGTTGCATGTTCAAATGTTAGTAAAGGTTACTAGGGATACGTGCTAGTTATATCAGAAAAATATATAGGAGGGGTGAAATCTATGGAAGTGCTAAGGTAATTTTGAATTATACAGAGGATAAGCAAATAGGAGAATGTACATGTAAACGCATGCATGTACATATACATACACACTCATACACGCATACATAAGTGTAAATAAATAAGTAAACAGATAAGTAGGTGAATAGTTACATATTGATTTGAATAGCATATTTGTATATACGTATATATACCTACATACAGATACGTATATTAATATTCACACATGCATATACATTTACATATACATATATAATTATGAATTATACAGATGATAATCAAATAGGAAATTGCACATACAAACGCATGCATGTATACGTATATATTTATATATATATATATATATATATATATATATATATATATATATATATATATATATATATATATATATATACATATACACACACACACATACACATACATGAGTGTAAATGAATAAGTAAATAGACAAGTAGGTAAATAGTCACATATTGATTGGAATAGCATGTCTTTACATACATACATACACACACACATATATATTTACATTTACGCATACATATACATGCACACATACACGCACATATATATATATATATATATATATATATATATATATATATGTATAAAAAATCAAAATAAGCAACACGGATTTTAAAGATGATTGCAGTACGCACGTTTCATACTACTCCATTTATTTAAGTAATGCGAGCATTACATTAAATGCAATATGTAGAGCAATCTTCAGCTGCACGAAAATGCAGAAAATTACAGTAGAATAGACATATTATAATTGTGGCAACATTTCAAATCCAAGTGAGAAGAAGAATACATAAAAATCCATCTTGACATAGCCAAGGCTATCAGGCTAGTAATTGGTTCTAGGCAGAAATTCTAACTGCCTCTGATTTTATTGTCTCTTATCTAGTAGTTATAGTATAAGGGACAATCACTTCTAAGGAAAGGGAAGGTGTAAGCATTATGCATGGACATGGCTATAAAGGATATGGTTATAAAGGTTTCTCTGGTCAGAGTGGCAACACTCTTATAGGTTGGGTTTTTTTTTACTACTATCAAAATGTTGAGGAATTAAACCCTAAGCATATAGGTCAAACAGGGCTTTTTCTTTAGTCTGAATAGGGCATCAGTATTGTTTTACAGATATCAATATTAGTTTAAACAATATTTTAATGATAAGAGGTATGTTGATAATAATAAAATGTAATGTAATTAGTTTATACAAAAATCATGAAGTAATGTCAGTATTGAATTCAGAGGCTATAGATAAGTCTAAGGATATTATGTATATTGGGCTTATGAAAACTATTTTGAATTATTTTTTAAAAAATGATTTTAAAAATTTTAGCTGATATATATAATAATACTATTTTGAAGACACATAAAATGTAAGCTTTATTTTTATAATGTGAAGAAGAATTAGTATAGGATTTATATAGTTTATGATAATGGGTTTATTAAGGTTTAAGGGACAAAAAAGAAAAAGGATATTAGGAATTAACAAGGACATCCAATACAGAAACATGATAATTGATTAATAGATTCATTAGTCATGAATTTGTTTTAAGACTAACATGGGCTAATTAAAGAATATTAATTGAATTAATGAAAGGATATTAATTGATGCTCTATTCAGACTAAAGAAAAAGCCCTGTTTGACCTATATGCTTAGGGTTTAATTCCTCAACATTTTGATAGTAGTAAAAAAAACCCAACCTATAAGAGTGTTGCCACTCTGACCAGAGAAACATTTATAGCCTTTATAGCCATGTCCATGCATAATGTTTACATATTCCTTTTCCTTAGAAGTGATTGTCCCTTATACTATAACTACTAGATAAGAGACAATAAAATCAGAGACAGTTAGAATTTCTGCCTAGAACCAATTACTAGCCTGATAGCCTTGGTTATGTCAAGATGGATTTTTATGTATTCTTCTTCTCACTTGGATTTGAAATGTTGCCACAATTATAATATGTCTATTCTACTGTAATTTTCTGCATTTTCGTGCAGCTGAAGATTGCTCTACATATTGCATTTAATGTAATGCTCGCATTACTTAAATAAATGGAGTAGCATGAAACGTGCGTACTGCAATCATCTTTAAAATCAGTGTTGCTTATTTTGATTTTTTGATCACCTCGTTTTTGGAATGGTTTTTGTATAATACCATACCATACTATATTCTGGTGCCTAAACATAAGTACCATATTCAATTTTGAATCTAAATCTAAACCTTATATATATGTATATATGCCAGTGCCCCTGGACTGGCTCTTGTGCGGGTGGCACATGAGATGCACCATTTTGAGCGTGGCCGTTGCCAGTACCGCCTGACTGGCTCCCGTAGGATTTTCGAGTGAGATCGTTGCCAGTGCCCCTGGACTGGCTTGTGCGGGTGGCACATAAAAGACACCATTTCGAGCGTGGCCATTTTCGTGCGGGTGACACGTAAAAGCACCCACTACACTCTCTGAGTGGTTGGCGTTAGGAAGGGCATCCAGCTGTAGAAACTCTGCCAAATTAGATTGGAGCCTGGTGTTGCCATCCGGTTTCACCAGTCCTCAGTCAAATCGTCCAACCCATGCTAGCATGGAAAGCAGACGTTAAACGATGATGATGATGATGATGATGATGATGATACACACACATACATATACACATTCCTGCACACACATATGCATGCTTGTACATGCCCACATGTACATATATATATACACACTTATATACATGCACATACATATACATATATAAATATATATACATATATATATATATATATATATATATATATATATATGCATATATGGGTACAGAACATCACCAACAGTAAACAACTTGAAATACGAAAACAAATGAGTTCGATAGACAAACAATGAGAGAAACAAATGGAAAGCAGGAAAAGTAGCATAAAGAATGACCCTTCATCAGTTGTTGGCTGTCTATCCACTCCTCGTTTCAAGCATTGAACGACAATATGAGTCTTTGAAGACAGTTGTTCCCATAAGTACCAAAATATAATTTGGGATTTATGGAGGGTCAAAGTTGGGAAGAAAAACTGGACAGTGGAGACATACAAGGAAACCGAACAAAAAACAAACATAGAGGGTCATTGGATCAGAACGAGGGTAAAATAGCAAATGCTGGAGAAATATTTTCTTTGAGAAGAGAAAGATAGAAGAGAGAGACAGGATACATCCAGTCTTTAGGACAACACTGAAAGAAAAGATGACTACGTGAGGAAAAGAAAGATGGATGATGGTCACATGTGAGCAACAAGAGAGAGTAAAGGAGAAAGAGGAGGAGAAAACAGTATAGGGTAGAGTCGCATCAAAAAGATTGGGATAAACTTACTTGGAAATGGATGCATGGCGTTCAATCAAATTATAATATTTATATATATATGGGTCCAGGACATCACATGAAATACGAAAACAAATGTGTTTGATATGCAAAGAACGAGATAAACAAATAGAAAACAAGACAAGTAACATAAAGAATGACCCTTCATCAGTTGTCGGCTTTCTATCTACTCTTCATTATGATCATTAAACGGCAATATGAATCTTCGAAGACAGTTGCTCCCATAAGTACCAAAATAAAATTTGGGATTTATGGAGGGTCACATACATGCATGCACAAATGCATATATGGACACATATGTACATTTATCTATATACATGTACAAAAATACACACACTCACATACTCAGATGTGTTCACATATATACATACACATATGTATATTTTTATATACACTCATACACATACATAGATATAAAAAACATACATATTCATGTCTACACACATATACAAATATACACACAATGACATGTATTTACATACATATATACACCTAATCATTGAGCTACATGTATATTTATTCATACATACAGTCATATACTCATGTACCTACTCATATGCATACATGTATGTGCACATATACACATGTACTGGTAACTTACACACACACAGTCATGAAAGTATATATGTGCACATACTCATATATATATGGGAGAATGTACGAAAAAACAACAACAGACGAGGACAGGTGGTGTAAACAACAAAAGGATGTATTAGTATGACGCTTGGGAATACGGAAAGTCTTTGACGTTTCGAGCTACGCTCTTCAACAGAAAGAATACGGAGACAAGGAGAAAAACGCGGAGAAAAAAAATTGAATAGTGTTCAGTCAACGGTCAATCATAATGATGGCTGATCATAACAATGGCTGACCGGAAGTTAGAAATTCTTTTTTCAGGAGAGCTAAGAAAAGGGGGAGATAACAAACGGTGATTGAAGAACGAGGGGCTGTGTGTGGGAGATAGAATGCTGGTGATCTTGACGTATGTAGTGTGAAAATGGGGAAGGGAGAAAGGAGTTGGTCAGTTGTAGTGTGTGCGTGGTGTGATGTGAGGGTATTGGTGTGGTGTGATGTGAGGGTGTTGGAAGGTGGGGAAGGCATGGGTGGAGTGTGGGTTAGGCTGAGGGTGGGGTAGAGGTAGGGGTCTGTGGGTAGGGTGGGGTATGTGGGTAGGGGGTGGGAGGTGGGTGGGGTATGTGGGTAGGGGTGGGTGGTGGGTGTAAGGAATTGGATGGGGTGGAGTGGGAAGGTAGAGTAGGAGTGTGTTGGGGTGTGGTGGGATGAGCTTATGAGGGGGTGTTGACGATGAAGGGGGAAGGGGAAGGTGGGTGTAAGAGAGGAAGAGAGGAGAGAGGGTGGGTATAAGAGAGGGGAGGTGGATTGAGAGAGGGGGAAGGTGGGTATGGGGGGGGAGAAAGAGAGGAAGAGAAAGAGAGTGAGAGAGAAGAGAGTGAGAGAAAGGGAAAGAGAGAAGAGAGTGAGAAAGTAAGGGTGAGAGAGTAAGAGTGTAGAGAGTAAGAGTGAGAGAGAGAGAGAGAGAGGGAAAGAGAGAAGAGAGTGAGAGAGTAAGGGTAAGAGAGTAAGAGTGAGAGAGGGGGGAGTACGAGAGAAGAGAGTGAGAGAGAGTAAGAGAGAGGAGAGAAAGAGTAGGGGTGAAGAGAAGTAGGAAGAGAAGTGGGAAGAGAAGTAGGAGTGAAGAGAAGTAGGAAGAGAAGTAGGAGTGAATAGAAGTAGGAGTGAAGAGAGGTGAAGAGACATACAAAGAAGTAGGAGTCGGAGCAGGGGGGAGGTGGGGAGGGGGGAGATGGGTGGTAGGAGGGAGGGTGGGGGAGAGAGACAGGAGGAGGGGGTTAGATGAAGAGGGGAGGGGAGTTGAGCCCATGTGGCGCAAAGGAGCGAAGAGAGAAGATTAATCCCTGTTCACGGCGCAAACGGGAGTCCGGATGGCCCCTGTGCATGGACAATCCAAACACAGACAGGTGTTGCTGCAAGGAGTGGCCGGCAGAACGGAAGTGGCGTGACACCGGGGTGTCATTGCCAACGTTGATGTCTCGGAGGTGTTCCGCGAATCGGTCGGCCAGGCGGCGCCCCGTTTGTCCGATGTACAGAGAATGGCAGAGAGAGCAGGAGAGGCAATAGATGATGTTGGTAGAAGTGCAGCTGAAGGAGTCGGTGATGCGATAGGGTCGGTGATGGATGCTGGTGAGGAGAGTGGTGTTGGAGAGGTAAGGGCAAGTGCGGCAGCGTGGGCGGGAGCAGGGGAACGAGCCAGGTTGGGAGGTTGGGTTGGGGAAGAAGCTGTGGACCAAGAGGTCCCGTAGGTTGTGGGTTCGTTTGAAGGAGGGGAGGGGTCGATTAGGGAAGATGTGGGAGGTGGAGGGGTCGGACTGGAGGCACCGAAAAGCTCGGAGAATGGAGCGTTGGAGGGGTAGGGTGGTGGGATGGTAGGTGAGGGGAAAAGGGAGGCGGGAAACGGCAGGGCGGGTTCGGGGGAGAGAGCAGATGCACGGTCCACAGAACGTGCTCTGGCAAGGGCGGTGTGGATGGTGGTGGGTGGATATCCACGCAGGCTAAAGTGGTGAGCCATGAGTTGAGACTGAGTCTCAAAGTCATGGCTGTCGCTACAAAGTCTGCGTAGACGGAGGAATTGGGAATAGGGGATGGAAAGTTTTGTGTGTCTAGGGTGGGAGGAGGAGAAGTTGAGATAGGAGTGTGAGTCTGTGTGTTTGTAGTGGATGGAGGTGCTAAGGGTGGAGTGGAGGATGCTGACCGAAATGTCGAGAAAGGGGACAGAGGTGTCAGAGACAGTACAGGAGAAGTGGAGGGCAGGATGGAAAGACTGAACGAAAGAGAGGAACAAGTCAAGATGTTCACGGGAGAGTGAGGTGGCACCGATACAGTCATCGATATACGTTTCCAGTATTATGTCATGAATATGATTTGTGAAACTGAACCAGTATTTACATGTGAGAGACACTAGCAGTACTCCAGTACGCGGAGAGCCAAATTTTGATCTCTTATTTAAAATAAGACCCCTTATTGACTGCATTCGAAATGCATATAAAACACTTTACAACCCTGAGAGTTACTTACCCATTGATGTGGGCATGGTGGGGTATAAAGGAAGGGTACACTTCCGATAGTATATGCCAGGAAAGCCCACGAAGTGGGGGATCAAAGTTTGGAAAATTTGTGGAGCAAATATTGGGTACTGCTGTGGATTTAGTTTTTATACTGCGAAAAGAGACAATAATGTTAGTCAGCATGGTCTAGGGTATGATGTGGTCTGGAATTTATCACTTCCATACCATAATCAGGGCCATATATTATTGTTTGACTGTTTTTTTTTTATTTCTGTCAAATATAGAGTGAATTTAGAAACTATGTCAACGTATACGTGTGCTATAGTAATTGCTAGTAGGAAAGGGCTGCTGTTGGATATAAAAAAAGTGAAATTAAGAAAAAAGGGGTGAAATAATCCAACAGCAGAAAGGAAATCTGCTAGAGACCACATACAGAGATAAGAGGCAGATTAATTTTCTGTCTTACCAGTACACAACCTTGTGTAGATGAAAATAGCACCCCATTTGTGAACCTCGATTATAACAGGTACATGCGCAGTGTAGATCGGCTGAACCAAATGATGAGTTATCCGGTTGGTAGACGGGGTAATAAATGGTGGCGATACCTGGTTTGGTATATAGTAAACCTGAGTATTGTAAATGCGTTTATATTATATACCATATCAGGAGGGGTTCACAAGTCTGCAGTTCCGAGCAGATGTAGCAACGCAGTTGAGGGCAAAAAAATAACTGCAGGAAGGAAAAGCAAAACCTGAGAGAGAGATATCCCTCTGAGTTCAGCCAATCTCCATAAATTAGAAAAAATTGGGGGTCGCAAAGGGTAGTACCATGACTGTCTACATCAACAAAGAAAAACTCCCAGTGGACAGCCAGTTGAAACTTCTTTCTAATGTGCATTCTGCAAGGTTGCAGTATGTAGAGTGGGATGTTTTACAAGTTTCCATGAAAGAAATATTATGTGACTATTGTGTATATATATATATATATATATATTGTTAAAGTCTGTCATACCGGCCATGACGAAGGGAAATAGCCCTGAAACTCGAGTCGCCTTTTTATATATATATATATATATTTATATTTATATATTTATATATTTGATCCTTTATATTGAACACTCAATATTTCATCTACATTCAATACTTTCTTTCATGGTGCCATCCATTTTTATTTTATTTTATTTTATATTGTATATTGTATATCATATTATATATTGTATATTCCATATTCTATACCCCACATTAGTTCTGCAGGAATATAAATAAAACATAAAAAACAGACAGTGTTGGAACTCTTTTAAGCAAAATAATATATTCCTCTATACACAATCATACAAAAAAATCCACCTTTTTTGTATTTATTTTTACTCGCATATATATATATATATATATATATATAGATATATATGTATGTATAATTAGCTTGTATAAATATTTTTCAAATTTACTTCGTTTTTACTTTTTATTTACTTGTAATTTAAATTTGCTTCTAAGGTGAGTGACAAGTTTTGATTTAATTTCTATTGTAAATCTTTATTATATATGTTCTTGTGTATTCATGTATGTGTGTGAGTATATTTCATTTAGTTGATGTATTTAATTTTCTAGTTTTCTTCAAAAACAAATTCCAGTATTTCAGTTTATTTTACCTTTATGGTACACCTGTTCTTCTGTGCATTAAATTCAACTGATAATCTAGTGATGTGCAAAATTCTTCTACATTAAAATTTTATTGCATACCCACTCATTTCCTATGGTGATGCTTAAACAAAATTTTAATATTTTTATATTTTGCTCAGTTTACCTGTATTTACTCTTTGAGGCAAAAAATATGCAACAGAATTAAGAACCCTTTCTTCAATTATGTTCCAAATATCACATTAATATGTTGATAAGTAAAAGAAGTTACTGTTGTTTAATGAAACTAGTCTAAATTCATGATTATTTTAGAATTTAATTGAAACTCATGAGGGGTGTATTTTGGTCAGAAATATAGTGATGAAAGGGTTAAATATAGATTTATCAATGTTATTTTTAACTTGCATTGCATATGGAATAATTAACCATATTTTATTAGATTTACGAGGGTGACTGTTATTTATAGGTATGTTGTAATCCATTTTAGATTTTTTAGAGTTAATGAATTGGGTATGTGGTTTATTATTGTTGTTGTTATTATTATTATTATTATTATTATTATTATTATTATTATTATTATTATTATTATTATTATTATTATTATTCAGAGCATTGTATGAATTGGCAGTGGTGCTGATATTGGAAGTGATTAATTGTTTATTCATATCAATATGTTTATTATGTTTTTATCATTGTGGAGATCATTATAATTGTAAATTGGATGTTTTTTTTTTATTTATCTTGGGTTTATGAGATAACTTAATATTTGTTTTTCTATTATTATGTTTGGTACTATTAGTTTGATTTGAAAAGATCTTGGATTTATTATCATTGTCAATTCCTTGTTTATATGTAGTTGGGTTACTAGTTATTTGCATATTTCTAATTATATTACTAGTTATGGTGGGATTATAAAATTTACCAGTTTTATTTTTTGCTTGTAATTAGTTGTGTTATATTTATTAGTGTTGTTAGGTTGATGGTATTCTGTTTTATCCCTATATCCAGCACTTGTTAGAGCTGTGTTGTAGTGGTTCTCATATCTATAAAATATTTCTTCATTAGAAGATAAATAGGTTAGTCTCTTACCAATGCTGGAGGCTAATGCATTTTTAATTGAACTAGGATGGTTACTTGCACATACTTACACACACACACACACACACACATACATCTTATATATAAATGGCAATTTCTGTCTGTCTGTCTGTCTTACTATCTTGGTTCCCAAACCAGGGAACCCATCTTCACCAAACTTTGTATATATGTTGAACTAACATCCAGTTTAATTGTAGGCCAATTGGATTTCAATAAAAATTGATAATGGACCGACTATGGGGGTTGAGCTATAATATGATAAAATGAGAGGGGTGCAAAAGTGTTAGGTTCAGGGAAATGTGGCATAATGAGGGTGGCTGATATCAGGGAAGGGGAGTAGGCAGAAAGAGATAGACACACAGGGAATGTAAGAAACAGAGAGAACGACAGACAGGGACACTTCCATATATATAAAAGAGTGTTCAAATGTGTGTGCATATGTATTTATATATGTGTATATGAAAGATATGTGTGTGTGAGACAGAAAGAGACTGAGTGAGTGCCACTTACACACATATGACATCACACCTTCACTCACTCTCTCTCTCGCACACGCACACACACACACACACACACGTCCATTTCATTACATGTATATACATCTACTTTCTCCTCTTTTTCACTTTCTTCTTCCACTGTAAAGCAAATGTTGCAGTTTTACTTTCTCTTCTCTTTCAGTTTCAGCTCTAATCAAAGCATAAAGAAATAACAGAATTTTATGGAAATTAACGAATACATTCAAAACCTGAGTTTCTGATTTTCACGTATGGGGTATCAAAAGATTCAGTAATCTTTCGTCTAACAAATAAACTTCATTATTATTTACATATTTGCATTACAAAAACTTAACATCATGATCTTTCCATAATTCAGCTGTCCTAAACGACATTTTATACCACAACGACAACGATGTCACATTTTCTCTATGAATGTGTACCTTAAAAGACATCCATTTCTCAATATGTCGAGGTAATACAGTCACTCACTTTCTCTCTCACATTCACACATACATAGAAAAAAGATGTATGCACATGTATTTATGAATGTATATATGAAAGATAATGTGTGTGTGTATGAGAGAGAGAGTGAATGCCACTTACACATACGTACAAATACATACATGACAACATACACCCTCACGTTCTCTCTCTCTCACACACACACATGCACACAAGTCCATTTCATATGCAAGTATTTCTTCATTTTAAAAAATTTTTTCAAATTTCTTTGTTGGTAAAAGGTAATCCACAAGGAAAAAATAGAGAGTACGAACCTGAAAGAATTTTCTTCTTTTGGTTTTCTAAAAGCAAGTATGCAAGTACATACAGTTTTCATTTTCTGCTCTCACTTCAAAGCAAATGTCGCCTTTTCACTTTCTCCTCTCTTTCAGTTTCTGCTCTCTTCAAAGCTTAAATAAAGATTTTTTACAGAAATTAATGAGCAATCATATGATCCCATATGATTGAGTTGACAACTTTTCTGTTTCAAATGAAAGAATGCCATAAAAGAACTTCCGTTGGCACACACACATGCACATACACATGCATGTGTGCACGCACGCACACACACATACACACACACACTCTAGGTAAAACTTCTGTATGAATTGTTATTTCTTGCTAAGTGCATCAAATCCAATTGAAATCACCTTTTTCTATTCTGTAATGTGTGGTTGTGATGAGTGTATTTATAAACCTGAATTTTGATATAAATTGAAAAGGAAGTTCTCCCAGAAATCCTGTCCTTTACCTGTTGTTTCTAGCATGTCCAAGATGACATTTTCCCCCTGTTACCCTGATTATTTTCCTAAATTTCTTCCAGTTCCTATGTTTCAATATAGAAGATGTGGATGTTGCCCCCAAAAACATTCTCAATATTTTAATTTTCTCCCTCCTCACCCCAGTTTCTTCATTAAAAAATTTTTTTTCAAATTTCTTTCTTTGTAAATGGTAATCCACAAAGAAAAAACAGAGAGTACGAACCTTAAAGAATTTTCTTCTTTTGGTTTTCTAAAAGAAACACCAAACTCTCCTGAAACATTCACCTATCACCTCACCACTTACAAAAAGCTACAAACTCCCAATGGGCAACACCGGGATGCATTGCTAATGTGTGTATGTGTATATATATATATATATATATATATATATATATATATAATTATGTGGAGAATGGAGAAACAAACACAAGAAGAAGCAAGTCAATTGGGCTAGTTAGCCATTGATTTAATTATGTGGAGATTATATAACGAGTCATTTACGATCGTTTCGATGTGCCAAATGGTTTGGCAGATCTCTTCAGAATGTTGAGAAGTATGTTAAAGTTCATGGTGGGTGCTGTTCAAGCTCGTAGTTCCAATTTTGATCAAACGCATTTCGCATGTGGTTGTTTTTAGAATTCAGGCGTGTGTCTTTTACTTTTAGCACCGGCGGTGTTAGTAAAGGGGAATAAGTTTTGGTGAAGAGGGAGCTAACTCTGACCTTATTAATATTTAATTATAATTAATTATACTTAGAAAAGGAAAATTCTTTTTTACATATTTAATTATACTTAGAAAGTGGAATGTATTACATATTTAATTATACTTAGAAAATGAATATTTTGTAGTGTGTAAACAAATTGGATTATTTTCATATCATTTGTTTAAAAGATGCTTTCTAGCCGTTAGGATTTTGATGCGTTCAGTTAGACAGAGGTCATAGCGTCTGTTAGTTGGGTTATAAGAATTTGCTGCTTTTAGTATATGCCACTTTAGCTTATATTCTATCTTATTGTCCTTTAATTCCCAGATATAGCTACTAAGTCCTGTTGAATTTGCCTTTTTTCTATTTCTAAAGCTAGATTGGTGCTGATTGTATCTGAGGCATATTTGGTTTTTCGTGGCGCCAATGTTAGATCTAATATGGCTGTTTGTGTGTACGTCGCATTGGTAAACTACATTTTCGGTCTTACATCTATTGGAGAAATTACATTTATTCCTATCTCTACAGCTACATAGATTATAAGGGGTGTCTATGTCTGTGTGTTGTTGTGTGACCCTATTTTTTTTTTGGTGTGTGTCTCTCCTAACAAGGGGGTGTTGGATTAGGGTTGGGGTTTGCTCTATTAGTTGGACGGTTGTTAGTTTGGTTGTTCATGGTCTTTCTAGCTGTATAGAATACGTCTAATTTATTATTATTAATAGATGCTATGATGGTAGCTAAGTTACATGTCAGGCTGTGGCATATTCTGATTTTGTTCTTAAATATTGCTGCGTATTTATTATTTACATTTAGATGTCTATCTATTATGTTCATTAATGAACGGACTATGTTAGATTTGAGATTCATGGTGTAGGGAATAATTAGCCCGATCGTATCCTTATTGTTCTTATTGTTATTATGGCTATGTCTGGTATGGAACCTGCCATCATAGCTGGGAAGGCTAGTGAATTTGTCTTTATGGCCTATTTAATTTATTTCTATAGTTAGGTTTATTTTTAATATGTGTCTTATTGGTGTTAGCTGTGTTAGTATTGTTTGATTTTTGTGGGCCCGGTGTATGGTTTATTTTAGTCCGCTGGGTCTCGCTGTTATTAATAATAAACTTATCTTTGTATGGCTTAATATTGATTATGTTCTGGTTGTTATTGTATTTCTGCTTCGTCCTGTTATTAGTCTTATTAATCCTAGTAGTATTATTGGTATTGGTGTTTACACTGTTGTTGGTATTTTTGGTGTTATGTGGTTTGGCTTTAGGATCCTTTGTATTTCTATTTTATTATGTTTAACTGTGTCCTTCATATTGTTAGTGTGGTTTGCAGCAGGGTTTGGTGTATTATTAGTGTATGTGTTGCTAGCGTTTAGATTCCCTTTATTTGGGTCTTTTTTATGGTTATTGGGTTCTATGAATTTAATTTTATGGTTGAATCCTGCTTTATGTAGTGCGATGTTATAGGTTTCCTTATGCTTATTAAAAATATCTCGGTTAGAGGAGAGGCATGATATCTTATTGCTTATACTATGTACTAAGCCTCTCTTAAGGAATAGCAGGTGGTTACTGGATGCGTTTATATAATTTAGGTTAGTGTTTGGCTTTATGTAAGGTTCATGGAGTCCTGTGGCTAGGTTGCAATTGGCGTCTAAGTAGTTTATGGAGGTGTGTTCATTTTCTCTAGAAATGGTTAGTCCAAATCTTTTGAAGAATTTATATAGGTTTTTCTTGATGAGTTCAAGTTTCTTATTAGAGAGATTTTTAACTACGAACAGCGCGTCGTCCCTGTATAAGCCACCTTTGAGATGTGGGAATTCCTCCTGTATGTACGAAAGCAAATATATGCCCACTAAATCGGTTATCTGACCTGAATCCGGGGCTCCCATGGTGATATGGAAGGAGTTTGGGGAGTCCTTACGGACCCAGAGTTTGTTATCAAAGCTTATAACTGATTTCCTTGCTTCAAGTATTACTTTAATTTCTTTCCTAGTTAGATGTGAGTGGTTTTTGGCGAATATTAGGGCACTATTTAGGCACTAATTGAGGAGTAGTAGTCTGCTATGTCTATCTGTATGAATTTATAGCTATTTGTGTTCAGTATTTTGGAGAACCAATTTAGGGCTTCGTATGTGTTGGACCATAATTCGAGGGAGAGTCTACTTTTTAGCGTAGGGATGTACTTATCTAGTATTAGTTTACTTAATTTACATAGGTCTGATCTATTTGGGCATATTAATCTAACTTTAGTGTCTGTTAGGAAGTTAGGTTTATGGTCTTTTAGAGTGATTCTAGGTCTAAGTGGTACAAATGGCTCAGTTTTTTCAGCTAAATTATAGTCTAAAATGATGTCCTTGGCTTCTAAGTTCATGGATCGTAAGGTGCTATCTGGTGCTACTTTATATTTTTTTGTTATTTCTTTGTGTAGCAGTTGGTGGTATAAGTTAATATCCATAGTGTAAGAATTTCTAGTTCTGTCCGAGTGGACAATAATTCCATTCTGTGATTTTAGCTTTTGCAGGAGGTCCTTAAGGTATCTTTGGTAATTATTATTCCTTAGTGGGTGTCGCTTGAATTTAATGTTTTTGTTGGTATTCCATACTTCGTTTTCGAATGTTTCCAAGTGGCTATTTAGTGGAGGAGTTTTCTTGGTTTTAAAGATTCCTTTGGTGAATTGATTATTATTGCTGTGGTTCAAGTGGCTCATTATGGGCATTTTTATCATAGAATGATGCCTTCCAACGCAAGCGGTGGGTGAAGTCGGTTATTTTGCTGATAACTTCCTTAAGGTATACATTTTTGGGTGGTATTGGTATGTCCTTTAGAGATGCTTCTATTAGTATCTGCTCCATTGTTCAGTATGCGCCTATTTAAAGCTGGTTAAGGCAGTCTTAGTCAGAGGTATGTAAATAGGTAAATGATAGGATTGCTTCAATATTTCAGCAATCCTATCATTTACCTATATATATATGTATATATATATATATGTATATATATATATATGTATATATATATATATGTATATATATATATATGTATATATATATATATGTATATATATATATATATGTATATATATATATATATGTATATATATATATGTATATATATATATATGTATATATATATGTATATATATATATATATGTATATATATATATATGTATATATGTATATATATATATATGTATATATATATATGTATATATATGTATATATATATATATATGTATATATATATATATGTATATATATATATATATATATATGTATATATATATATATATATATATATGTATATATATATATATGTATATATATATATATATATATATATGTATATATATATATATATATATATATGTATATATATATGTATATATATATATATATATGTATATGTATATATATATATATATGTATATATGTATATATATATATATAATATATGTATATATA
>NC_142934.1:35857053-35879093 GCF_046866305.1 Octopus bimaculoides
GCACGCCACAACTGATGCTTCTAATGTTCAGCTTTTCTCTCAAGATACTTACACTCTGACGGGTATTCACATTGACATTACACATCCAACGGAGCATACTGGCTTCATTCCTTGCGAGCTTACGTATGTCCTCAGCAGTTACAGCCCATGTTTCACTGCCATGTAGCATGGTTGTTCGTACGCATGCGTCATACAGTCTGCCTTTTACTCTGAGTGAGAGTCCCTTTGTCGCCAGCAGGGGTAAGAGCTCTCTAAACTTTGCCCAGGCTATTCTTATTCTAGCAGCTACACTTTCAGCGCACCCACCCCCACTACTAACTTGGAAGCTATCGACTACCTCTAGTTTTTCACCCTGGAATGAGATAGAAGTTGTTTCCTGTTTGTTTACAGTCTTTATTGCACCTGAACATCTGCCACAAACAAAAACTAACTTGCTAGTTAACCTGCCTTTGATGTTGCTGCACCTCTTATGTGTCCATAGCTTGCACCGGGTACATCTTATAGAGTTACTACCTACTCCTTTTCTACATACTGAGCAGGGCCATCTACCTGAAGGGGTTTGTGTTTTATCTACCTTCCTACTTATTAGGATTTTGGTTTTAGCTAGGTTGACTCTAAGGCCCTTCAATTCTAGACCTTGCTTCCACACCTGAAACTTCTCCTCTAGTTCTGATAGTGACTCCGCAATTAGGGCAAGGTCATCAGCATAGAGGAGCTCCCAGGGGCAACCTGTCTTGAACTCCTCTGTGATTGCCTGGAGGACTATGATAAATAAGAGGGGGCTGAGGACGGAACCTTGGTGGACCCCTACCTCTACCCGGAATTCATTGCTGTACTCATTTCCAACCCTCACCTTACTGGCAGCATCTCTGTACATGGCTCGCACAGCTCTCACTAAGCATTCTTCTATCCCAAGTTTCCTCATTGACCACCAGATAAGGGATCGGGGGACCCTGTCAAAGGCTTTCTCCATGTCAACGAAAGCCAGGTACAGGGGTTTATCCTTATCTAGGTATTTCTCCTGCAACTGTCTCACTAGAAATAAGGCATCAGTAGTGCTTTTACCTGGCACAAACCCAAACTGCATCTCATCTAAATTGATTCGCTCCCTAATTAGTTGGGCTATGACCCTCTCTGTAACTTTCATAACCTGATCTAACAGCTTGATGCCTCTGTAATTATTTGTATCTAAAGCGTCACCTTTACCTTTGTAGCAGTTGACTATGATGCTGCTACACCAGTCATTGGGTATGACTCCTTCGTGTATCACCTGGTTCGTAATACGGGTGACTAGGCTATAGCCAACACTGCCAGATATTTTGAGCATCTCAGCAGTGATTCCTGATGGGCCGGGGGCTTTCCCGGTCTTCATACTCTTAATTGCTTTATCTACCCTGGTACTGTCAACTCGGATAGCTGGTCCCTCTATTGGGTCGACATACAGCAGGCTCTCTTTCTCCCATATACATATATATATATATATATATATATATACATGTATATATATACATGTATATGTGTACATCTATATGTATAGATGTATATATATAGATATAGATGTATATGTATACATGCATATGTGTAGATGTATATATATAGATGTACATGTAATATGTACACATATATATACACATATATACAAGCATACATATAAACACACATACACACACACACACATATACATAGGTGCAGGTGTGGCTGTGTGGTCAGAAACTTGGTTCCAAAACACATGGTCCTGGGTTCAGTACCATTGTGTGTTGACTCAGCATGTATCTTCTGCTATAGCCTCAGACCAACCAAAGCCTTGTGAGTGGATTTTATTGACAGAAACTGAAAGAAATCAATCGTATATATATGTAAGTGTATGTGTGTGTCTTTGTCTCTGTGTTTCTTCCTCATCACTGCTTCACAACTGCTGTTCATTTATTTACATCCCCATAACTTCCTGGTTTCACAAGAAGAAACTGGTAGAATAAGTACCAGGCTTATCAAAATAAAAAAAATCACTAGGCAGTGTCTCATATTTTTCTTTGCCCACGCAATTGTATCTATCAATCTATCTGTGTGTGTGTGTGTGTGTGTGTGTGTGTATATATATATATATATATATAAATATCTATATATATATATAATATAATATAGGATAAAATCTTTATAAGAATTTATCAAGTAGTCAGCGTGAAAAAACCTAATAATGAATAAAACTCATCATTTTTTTCATAAATATATATAATTTATATCAGGGCATTAACTATATAGTAACTAAATAGTAATGCCTCACGCTCAGAGGGACTAAATAAGTCAAAAACTACCAAAAAATAAGCAACATATTTACCGAAAGTAAATGCAGCTTTCAAAATTAATCTCTTAAAAACATTTAACTTAACGGTAAACCACTGGTTTCTCAATCAATACAGAAAAACTGTGAAGTAACCTGCATCTTTTGTTCATCAGTACACGTATGGTCAAGACACATAAAAATAAACAAGAATCAACATACCACGATGTACCCAACACAGTACGATGACTTCTGTTCATAATTATATATCCGTGAAAGAGATTTGAATTTATCCGGTTGCATCTCGGTAACATGTGCTTATACAGAATAATATTCAGCACTGAATATATTCTAATTATTTATAATATAATATAGGATAAAATCTTTATAAGAATTTATCAAGTAGTCAGCGTGAAAAAACCTCATAATGAAAAATCTCATCATTTTTTTCATAAATATATATAATTTATATAAGGGCATTAACTATATAGTAACTATATAGTAATGCCTCATGCTCAGAGGGACTAAATAAGTCAAAAACTACCAAAAAATAGGCAACATATTTACCGAGAGCGAGGAAATGCAGCTTTCAAAGTTAATCTCTTAAAAACATCTAACTTAACGGTAAACCACTGGTTTCTCAATCAATACAGAAAAACTGTGAAGTAACCTGCATCTTTTGTTCATCAGTACACGTATGGCCAAGACACATAAAAATAAACAAGAATCAACATACCACGATGTACCCAACACAGTACGATGACTTCTGTTCGTAATTATATATCCGTGAAAGAGATTTGAATTTATCCGGTTGCATCTCAGTAACATGTGCTTATACAGAATAATATTCAGCACTGAATATATTCTAATTATTTATAATATAATATAGGATAAAATCTTTATAAGAATTTATCAAGTAGTCAGCGTGAAAAAACCTCATAATGAAAAAAACTCATCATTTCTTTCATAAATATATATAATTTATATAAGGGCATTAACTATATAGTAACTATATAGTAATGCCTCACGCTCAGAGGGACTAAATAAGTCAAAAACTACCAAAAAATAGGCAACATATTTGCCGAGAGCGAGGAAATGCAGCTTTCAAAGTTAATCTCTTAAAAACATCTAATTTAACGGTAAACCACTGGTTTCTCAATCAATACAGAAAAACTGTGAAGTAACCTGCATCTTTTGTTCATCAGTACACGTATGGCCAAAACACATAAAAATAAACAAGAATCAACATACCACGATGTACCCAACACAGTACAATGACTTCTGTTCGTAATTATATATCCGTGAAAGAGATTTGAATTTATCCGGTTGCATCTCAGTAACATGTGCTTATACAGAATAATATTCAGCACTGAATATATTCTAATTATTTATAATATAATATAGGATAAAATCTTTATAAGAATTTATCAAGTAGTCAGCGTGAAAAAACCTCATAATGAAAAAAACTCATCATTTTTTTCATAAATATATATAATTTATATAAGGGCATTAACTATATAGTAACTATATAGTAATGCCTCACGCTCAGAGGGACTAAATAAGTCAAAAACTACCAAAAAATAAGCAACATATTTACCGAAAGTGAGGAAATGCAGCTTTCAAAATTAATCTCTTAAAAACATTTAACTTAACGGTAAACCACTGGTTTCTCAATCAATACAGAAAAGCTGTGAAGTAACCTGCATCTTTTGTTCATCAATACACGTATGGTCGAGACACATAAAAATAAACAAGAATCAACATACCACGATGTACCCAACACAGTACGATGACTTCTGTTCATAATTATATATCCGTGAAAGAGATTTGAATTTATCCGGTTGCATCTCAGTAACATGTGCTTATACAGAATAATATTCAGCACTGAATATATTCTAATTATTTATAATATAATATAGGATAAAAATCTTTATAAGAATTTATCAAGTAGTCAGCATGAAAAAACCTCATAATGAAAAAAACTCATCATTTTTTTCATAAATATATATAATTTATATAAGGGCATTAACTATATAGTAACTATATTTCGGTAAATTATATATATATATATATATATAATACACACACACACACATGTATGTATATGTGCATATTCTTATCTATTATATAAAAGTGAATGTCCTTATATGTGTTCATGTGTTACTTATACATTCGAAAACTACTGCACTGATCCTAAGGAAATTTGGAACACAAAATCCAAGCCTAGGGAGAAAGGTAATGCTGTGTGCTTCATACAATTTCATGGACCAAAATTACTGAATGGATCCTTATGATATTTGGAACTTAGATTCAATGCACAAGGGCAAGTATAATGCAAGGGCAAGTGTGTTTGGTTTGAATTTGAGATTGCTTAAAGGGGGCAGAACCCCCATGAAAATCCATAAATTTTCGATGTGGATGAAATTTCAACCATGGGAATTCACACACATCGAGAAGTATTCCCAAAGTTTCCACTTCTCATGAGGATTCTAACACTCCCTAATGGGGCCTTAACTCCCAAATTTTAGTCATTTTTAATGATCCAAAACTAGGTCAAATGTACTGAATGGATCTTTATGAAATTTGGTAATTATATTCTATGCATAAGGGCCATAACCCCCATGAAAATTCATATATTTTTGCTGTTGATGAAATTTTAACCATAGATATTACACACAAATGAAGTAATATTTCTAAAATTTCATCTTCATGGGGACTTAACACCTACAATTTAATTATTTCATCTAAGCAAAGATGAATACAGTCCTACTCTTGGAAGTTGTAGGGTCACCCAAGCATAAAAGATGAGCGTTATTTGTAATTCAATGGTACAACAGTATAAGAGTTTGCTTTGAGATATACCTAGATTGTAATTTCTGCAATGTGGTGCATAAATTGTCAAGTAAATGAGAGGCATCTTTGCCTCCACTGATTCAGTTACAAAGTGTTGAGTAAAGTTATTTGGTTGCAGACCTCCTTTGAGTCTTTTTATTATCACTGGGTCACACATAGCCTCCCAATGGTAACATTGATTTCAAGGCCTTCCCAGATGAGTGACTGGTTGTTGAAAGACATTTATAGATTGTAAATTTATTCTGTCCAGTTACCTATTGGTATAGTGGTCATTTGCAAACTCCAGAGGTGACACTTTCATTTCCCCTTAGCCCTCACGTCACACAGTTGTTAATGTTTCAGTTGGGTCACACCCTTCCAATTGCTATAGATCCGTAATGCATCTTACAGCTGTGCCTATCACCTGTATGGTGAGGAATCCGACATTGGGGAGTAGTAATGACTAGGGTAGGGTAGCTGACTGCTTATTGTGATCATTCGTCATTTGGTTTCCTGTAGCTTTGCTCTCTTTTACAAACCCAGTGAACATACATATATATATGTATAAACATACATACATATATATATACATATATATGTATATACATACACACATACATACAAATATATATATACATACATATATACATACATATAGGGTAGCTGACTGCTTATTGTGATCATTCGTCTTTTGGTTTCCTGTAGCTTTGCTCTCTTTTACAAACCCAGTGAACATACATATTTCCTATTTCAAAGAAATTCGAACAATACATATAAGACCCAAGTTAAAAAGATTCTCAACAATTCAACTTCTCTGGTTGACATTAAGACACCCATCCCCAATAGGGGCCTTAACTCTCACATAGCCTCCATTTTTCAGGAGCAAAATCCTTTCAATAGGTTCCATAAGACTGGAATTTTGGAATCTGCGCATAAAGATCAGTAGTATGGAATACATGTGTCATGATTAGAATTTTTTTAGGGTGTGTGAAGAGGGAAAGAACCCTCATCTGCAATTTTGATGAAATTCAAATCATAGGTATTCCAGTTCATTAGAGAAAATATAACAGAAAAGTCTAATTCTTCAATTGCATGTAACACAGGCAATGCCGGGTATCTCTGCTAGTATTTTTATATACCTTTTTTATCCTTCATACCAATGCTTGCTTTCCTTGTCCAATTTCTCTACCTCCTGCTTCACTACCAATACTTTCCTCTCTTTCTATTTATTTTTCTTTCTCTTTATCCCTTAATAGCCACCTCCATTACCATTCTCTTACAAAACTTCAATAAGTTCGTGTTTATCTCTGGATATTTGCACTATTTTACACCATTAAGGCTATAACCATACATGGATTTACACAGGATTTCACTTAAGGACTTATGGACTAACGTCTACACTGTTGGAAAGTTGAACTGTGAACTTTTATGCATTTTTCTTCTTTTTCTTCATTTCTTTATTCCTTTTCTCCTGTCCTCTGTCATCGTTTTATTACTCTACACCCTTCGTATTTTCCCTATTTATCACTGATGATAGAATATCCCATATTTTGGGATATCCCAGAAACAGCTGTAAGACTTTGGATTTTTCCATTAATAATTGTGTATATGACTTGAGGTGTTTGTTGTCCTCTTTAACAATTATATATATATATATATATATATATATATATATATATATATATATATATATATATATATATATATATATATATATATATATATATATATGTATGTATATGTGTGATGATACTGTTCTTTCTATGGTTGTTGTTTTTGTCTGTATAGTGATTACCCTCTGTAGTCATGATGGCTAGGCTGTTGTCATTGTTATTTTTAGAGTTGTTCTTGTCTTTCATGATCATCGTCATATCAATAATAAAGATAAAGAAGTACAAAATAGTGAGATATACAGATAGTTAACCAAGTCTTGGATTAGATATCACTATAGAACGCCACACAAGTTTATCTTTATTATAGTTGGTAACATTTTTCTTTCATCTGACTGGATAATATGTAGTCTACCACTAATAACCAGCTCTTCATCAGAAAAGTTATGTTCTAATTCATCGTGTACATTTAGGGGTCTTGTGATATGTGGTATCTGAACCTCCATGTCTCTGCCTTCAATGTCATTGACATCTATTTGTTTTACATTGCTGTTTTCCATCTGGTAGATTCTGTGCTTGATTTCTTCAATTTGTACCTCTGTTAACCAGCCATTTTATTTTTATCTGACTTACAGGTTGCTTAATCTCTGTTGGGTTACATCAAACATTCCCCTTTCAAGCCATATCTCTCTCATTCTGTCCATGCAACCAAATCTACTAGGTTCACTTTGGATGTAACATTCCATCACAGTTGTATTCAGTCTGCTCCAGTTTATCTTTCTTCTTTTCTTTCATACTGCAATAGCTAGATTACAACTGGGCCTATCTTGCTGTGCAGTAGGCCACCTGCTGGATGATAGATCTTCACTTTTATCAGTTACAACCTTATTCATACTATTGTTCAATACATTTGTATTTGACTTTTTCACTCAGAGAGGATTGTGGTGGTGAGGTGACACCAGTGTTTTTATTGAGACACCATCTCTGAAGGGGTTGCTGACCAAGGCTTAAGAGACACCCTCATTCCTTGAGACAGACTTTACCCTGCCAGACACCAACCTAGTATTTCATGATCTTGGTGGGGCTTACAGGTATTACACCTTGCCCATGGGTGACCTGAAGGTAGTTACAAAATCAATTGAGCGAAAATTGAAGAGATTGAAAATTGGCAGCCAAACAAAAAAGATCTTCTTGTTCTATGGCTTCCTTAGTTACATAATTGAATCCCAATATTAGCAGTTGACAAAGTAATTATTTTGGACTAATATAGAATACTTTCAATTTTGTCGCACTATATGCCTCTTAAATCACCTCATTTCAACCATTTAAATGGTTGCATTATCTCTTCTTTACCTTTTCGACAACTAAGCCATTAGTTATATCTAAAGTCACACAAGCTTGATATCTTGCTAAAGATATTTATCCCTAAATGGTTAACCAGCCTAATTCACACGAAGTTTAATATATTGGGAAAGATAGCTATCTTTTAGTAGTTAACCTACTAAAATTACATCAGTTTGATATCATGGTGAAGATAATTATATCTCAGTGGTTGTGAATCTTACTAGAAATCATACATGGTATTGTTGACCACTCTTAACAGTGGTAGGCAACTATTTGTTTGGCTTGCAGCATGGAAACCTTGTAATTATTTGTAAATAAAATGATTTGTGTATTTCATTATTTTGACATGTAATAAGTGCTAATATTGAAACAAAAGTTCTATTATTTTCTCCAGTTGGATGGATGACGATATGCTATCAGCTATAACCCCGAAACTTCTTGGCCAGAAACCTAATACATATACTTTCACGAAACAGTTGGCTGAATATCTGCTATATAAAGAAGGTTCAGATTTACCATTGGCTATTGTTAGACCATCAATTGTGGGAGCAGCTTGGAAAGAACCACTTCCAGTAAGTAATTTAATTTTTGAGCTGGCAGGATTGCTACTGCATTGAACAAAATAACTAACAACATTTCTTCTAGCTTTGCATTCTGAGTTTAAATGTCACCAATGTCAACTTTATCCTTTCGGAGTCAATAAAATAAAATATCAATCAAGCATGCCACTCCCTCAAAATTTCAGGCTTTGTACCTATCATAGAAATAATTGTTATTATCATCATGGTGAAAGTGGTGAGCTGGGAGAATTGTTAGTATGCTAGCAAAATGCTGCTAAGCATTTTATCCATCTCTGTGTTTTGAGTTGAAATTCTACCAAGGTTGACTTGCCTTTCATCCTTTCGGAGTTTATGAAATAAGTACCAGTTGAGCACTAGGGTCAATGTAATCAGCTAGCTCCCTGACCCAAAATTTCATGCTTTTTTCTACTATAGAGTAGAAAGGACTATTATTTACAGTTACATGCTGGCAAAATCATTAGGACACTGGACAAAATGCTTAGCAGCATTTCAGCTGTCTTTACATTCTGAGTTCAAATAATGTCATGGTCAGCTTTGCCTATCATCATTTCAAGGCCAATGAAATAAGTATCAGTTGAGCACTGAGATCAATGTAATTAACTTACCTCTCCACCAAAATTTCAAGCCTTGTGCTTATAGTAGAAAGAATTATAATTAAGGTGGTGAGCTAGCAAAATCATTAGCACACTAGACAAATGCTTAACAGCATTTGGTCTTTCTTCATATTTATAGTTCAAATTCCGTTGAGATCAACTTTGCCTTTCATACTTCTAGGCTTGATGAAATAAGTATTCAACAAGTACTAGGGTTGATATATTCAACTAGACCCCTGCTTCAAAATTTCAGGCCTTGTGCCTATTGTTGAACAGTAGAGCACCAGATGTTCTGTGGTCTTGTGTTATGTCTTTACACTTTGTGTTCAAATTCTCCCAGGGTTAACTTCAATTTTCATCCTTCCAAGGTCAGTAAAGTCTATACCAATCAGGTACTAAGATTCAATATAATTAACTGTACTTGCCCTCCAAAATCTGTAACTTCGTGCTTTTGTTAAAAACTATTATTTTACAAAACTAAGAATTGGTGGATGGCAGAATTGTATCAAATCTGCAGATAAAATAATGCTTTGCAGTATGTTGTTTCCTTCCTGAAGGTTCTAAGTTTAAATCTTTTTGGACACATTTTTGCTTTTCAGTTTTCTAGTGTACAGGGGTTGGACAAAATAATGGAAACACCTTAAAATTTCAAACAAATATATTTTAATATAGGGTAGGCCTGCCTTTAGCAGTAATTACAGCTTGAATTCTATGTGGTATGGACTCGTATAAAGTTTGAATTGTTTCCAAAGGAATTTTTGTCCATTCTTCAGCTAAAACAGTCTCCAGTTCTTGTAGTGGTGATGGAAGAGGATATCGACTCCTTACTTGTTTTTCTAAAATGCACCATAAATGTTCAATAATATTGAGATCTGGGGACTGTGGTGGCCAGATAAGATGTTCAACTTCACTAGAATATTCCTCGTGCCATTCAGTAACAACTTAAGCTGTGTGAATTGGTGCATTATCATCCTGAAAGATAGCATTTCCCTCCGGAAACAGTTCCACAACCATTGGATGAATTTGTTCATATACAATATTTAAATAGTCTTGACTGTTAATTCTGCTATGAAAGGAAACTATCAGGCCTGCAGATTTCTAAGATATAGCCCCCCAGATCATCACAGATCCTCCCCCCTGTTTAATAGTTGGAAGAAGGTGGTCTGGGTCAAATGCTTCTTTTGACAGTCTCCACACATATACTCAGCTGGTAGTCAGAAATAAGGTAAAGGATGACTCGTCCGAGAAAATAACATTCTTCCACTACTCTAGAGACCAATTCTGTAGGTTTTTACTCCGCTCTAAATACTTTGCAATGTTTGTTTTTGAAAGTAGTGGTTTTCTGATTGCAGCCCTCCCATGAAATCTGGTTTTGTGCAGATCTTCCAGATCACTCGTCGTCTTCCAGGGATGTTCTTCCTTTTTTGAAGTGCCACTTGAAACATTGTGTATGACCCATCACTTCATCGCCATAAGCTTGCCAAAGCATGCTCAATGTCTCTGTAACACTGTCTTTGTAGCAGAAGCTTAATGCAAAATTTTACAATGGCTCTTTGTTCCAACTTCCTGACCATTACAAAAATTGCAGACTACAGCATACATGTGATCACAAAAACACAAATTTCACAACTTGTGAAGTAAACACAGTAATTTCACTTGGCACACTGCCTCATGAAGGTCACTGATAGCTCTCACTGTGCGCGCAATCATGTGTTGTCATCTGTTGGTGTGCTACAGAACTAGTCCAGGAACTTTCTGATACCACCTCGTCGTCATCGTCGTCGTCGTTTAACGTCCGCTTTCCATGCTAGCATGGGTTGGACGATTTGACTGAGGACTGGTGAAACCAGATGGCTACACCAGGCTCTAATCTGATTTGGCAGAGTTTCTACAGCTGGATGCCCTTCCTAATGCCAACCACTCAGAGAGTGTAGTGGGTGCTTTTACGTGTCACCCGCATGAAGGCCAGTCAGGCAGTACTGGCAACGGCCATGCTCAAAATGGTGCATTTCATGTGCCACCCGCACAAAAAAAAAATTTTTTTTTTTAAATAAATATTAAAAAAAAAGTTTTAATAAGTATACAAACGTATATATAAAAAGTACAATATAAATGAATTTAATAGGTAACAGACAGCTGGAGATGTAAAGATTAAACCAAGAAATCGTACTGAATAACAAAAATCTTCAAATTGAGTTAAAAGTTCAAAAGACCACAAATAAAAGCTTATGGACCTTCATTTTAATCACATTTTTAACCATACCTTAAAATACTTTCTATCTCAATGTTGAGTAGTAAAACCAAAATAATACTGACAACTACAGAGAAGGACATGCATATAACATTAACATACTAAAAAATACACCACCACACTCACATAGCTGTATATTCTTATACCTGTTAATATATATATAGACCACATGAAGACAGATATTAGCATGCACATACACATATGTATATATACACATAAGTATAAATGCATGCACATATATAAATGCATACAAAACACATACATATGTATACACTCAATATAAATATAAGGGGATACTTAAAAGTAACGGAAGCGTTCTGTGTGGGACAAACCTGTTGTAGTTCAGGCTTCTGCCACTAGAAGCCACTTGAACCCTCAAGCATCAGTCTATTAACCAGCAGCATTGAGTGAAGTCATGTTGCCACATGGTGCCTCCTGATTTTGCAGTGCTTCTCTCCTCTTCGTCAATTTTTGAGATGGCTGAAATAAAGGGACAGTGTGCTTCTGTGAAATTGTGTTTTCTGTTATGGAAAGCAGCAGTCAAGGCAGTTGTCATGCTTCAAACAGCTTACAAGGATGCTGCTATGTGCAAAACACAAGTTTATGAGTGGTTCTCACACTTTGGGAATGGTCACTTGTTGCTTGAAGACCAACCTTGTTCAGGGCAACAGTCAATCTCCTGAGTGAAAGAAAACATCATGAAAATTCGTGAACTGATCTTGGAGGACTGTTGTCAAACAATTGACAAACTTGTTAATATGACTAGTGTGTCCTGGAGCTCTTGCCAATGAATTTTGAGCAAGGAATTACGAATGAAAAGAGTTGCAGCAAAATTTGTGCCTCACTTGCTCACAGAAAATCAAAAGCAGTTATGACTGAATGTGTGTCGTGAACTGAAAGAACAGTTGGAAGTTGATCTGAACCTTGTTTTGAAGGTCATCACTGGGAATGAAAGCTGGTGTTAAATATATGACCCAGAAACGAAGCAGCAATCAAGTCAATGGAAGCTTTCAATGTCACTATGCTCCCCAAAAGTGCATTAAGTGAAGTTCAGTGTCAAGATGATTTTGATTTGTTTCATCGATGTGAAAGGAATTGTCTACACAGTATTTGTTCCTCCTGGTCAAACTGTTAAGCAGACATAAAAGTTCTGAAGTGTTTGCGAGACATGATGAGGTGAAAATGCCCTGACCAAGAGTGGTGGTTTCATCACAATAATGCACCTTCACACACCTTCTTCATGTGAGAAAGTTTTTGACAAAAAATGGCATGACCCCATTTACTCACCTTTCCTATACACCCAATCTCGCTACCTGCAATTTTTCTTTGTTCCTCCCAAATGAAGAACAGTCCTTTAAAGAAAAATGTTTTGCAGATGTGGAAGAGGTGGAGAAACAAAATGACAGAGGTGTTAAAAGGCATCACTTTGCAAGAGTTCCAGGATTGCTTTGAACAGTGGAAAACACATCTGGACCAATGTATTGCTTGAAATGGAGAATACTTTGGAGGCAAAGTGTAAATATGTAAAACTAAGTGAATAAAATAATATTGCAAAATTCTGGTTTCTTTTGGGTACCCCCTCGTACATACACATACAAATGTATTCATACAAACATGTATATAGATATATACTGTTGTAGTGGAAATAGTACACTCCTTCCCACATGACAAAGTGGTATGATACAACCGCTATAAAGTCAGACAATCAGTCATTATAGGAGGTCAGTAGTAGCAGAGCTGTTGTATGAGTTCTCAGTTGGAGTCAGTGCAGTTATATGATACATACAAGTTCGAGTTACTGTCAAGGTAGACATTTCAAGTCATTGTCTTGCAGAACTATCAGTGCTAGCATGTTAGATGAGTCAAAGACAATAAGACACGGAATACTGCTACAACATAATAGTGGTGACAAGAATATTACAGTTTCAACAACAACATACAAATGGATGAGGATCCACATTATAACAGTGGCAACGAGGATATAAACAATTCATGCGGACAATGTTGAAAAAAAAAAATTCTTTTCACAAGAAAATAAACAGTTGATGTGGATGATGTTGAAAAATTTTTCACATGGAGAAATTAAAATTTCGACAGTGGAGTAACAAACATTTTTGTTGTATATATTTTATGAAAAATTCGTAAAATTATGGAAGACTTGTTAGAGGGTTTAGTTGAGTTGCAAAAACAGCAACAACAACTCAAAGAACAAGAGCAACAACAAATGTTACAGCAACAAAAGCTACGACTAATGAAGTTAGTAACAAAACTGGAAAATACAATTTTGCCAGACCATGTAGCAAATTCATTAAATGAATTTAAGTATGACCTGGAAGAAGGAATCACTTTTGAGGCATATTACTGAAGATTTGAAAAAGCTTTCGAAAATGAATGCCAAGACTGGATGGATGAAATGAAAACACATCTAATTCTGAGGAAACTGGTGACGATAGAGCATGAGAAATACTGTAACTTTATATTGCCTAAAAAAGTTTCTGACATAATTTTCACAGACACAGTTGACATTCTTTGTAGGATGTTTAGTGAAAAAACATCGTTGTTCAACACACGTTTGAAGTGTCTGAACACTGAGAAAAACAATGATGAAGACTTTACCACATATGCAGGTAGAGTGAACAGAGAGTGTGAGAGATTTAAACTGGATAAACTAACTCCAGACTCATTCAAGTGCCTAATTTTTGCTCAGGGACTTACTGCTAAAAAAGAAACAGAAGTCAGAATGAAAATTCTTGCAAAGCTACAAATGAACCAGGTTATAATTCTCCAGAAATTGTCAGAAGAGTGCGATATGATATTAAAAGTAGGGCACGACACAGAAGACATCCAATGCAGAGATTGTTTACAGATAAAACCAGTGTGGAAGAATCGGAAGATGGATAAAGTGTTTCACAAAAAACATGATATACATCAAGAAATAAACCCAGGTATAGCATGTGGTGGTAGGCACCTGAGAAAAGAGTGTCTGTTCAAAAAAGCGAAGTGTTTTTGTTGTGGGAATGCAGGATACATCAACCCATTTGTGCCGAAATTTTTCTTGTAAATGGAATTGTCTGAAAATTCACAGACCTAAATATCAACTGAAAAAAAATTCATTGAAATCCATTTGATATTTCCTGAAATAATCACTGTCAGTTATAACGGACATTAGGCACTGTGCATATGAATCTTTAATAAGCTCATTAACTGTGCAATTTACTTATTTATAGACGAATAAAAGTATTATATCTGACCATAACTTTATTATGAAAATAGTCCCTGTCCACATAAATAAGATATCAATGAAAACTGAAAATTTATTTTGTAAAATATATCCTTTTGAAATGAAACTATACAGCTTTACTGAACACGATATTTCTTGAAACATTTGGGATGAACTCCTACATCACATTTTTCACATATGAAATGACTTTTCCCAGAGCACTCTTTGCATCTCCTTTCATTTGGAATATATTCAATCCAATGCTCAACACCATCATATCTTGCATTGTTTTTCAAATGAGCAGAGGTGCATTTTCTTTGAAACTTTGGAGTGCCATACTTTTTCAATAGAGTTAAAGAAATGTTTTCAATGAAATTGTATAATGTAATTTTGTACTCTGCTCTATTCATCAAGATGCATGCATTTTGGGTGCCACAGATACAAAATATGAAAAAATAGGCCACCACCATTTATTTTGCCGCATTCAAATCCTATAGGAACTGATGTTATGATCCAGAAGGTCAACAAATCCTATATATACTTGTAATTTTGGATGCTTTCAGGCTGTAGAATTGGAACATATTTCTTTTGAGGCCTATCATAGCGCGCAACAATGAACATTTTATAGGTTTCAAAGTTTGATAGCAGAACAACATCGTTATTATCTTTCCATTTCACAGTAACTATATTCAAAGTAGACTTGAAGTCAGCTGTTCCTCTGGGGGTATGCTTTCATTTCAGTTTTCGTTTTGAAAGGACATCTAGCCATCCTATTTCCTCTGCAGGATCCCGAGGCACATATTCCTTTCTCAAAAAGTTTCTCCATCAATTGAATACTTGTGAAATAGTTATCAAAAAATATTTTGAAACCTTTATTGCCTGTACTCCTACAGCATCAGTGAGATCAAGGACAATGTTTCTACCTAGGTCAAATGCATTTTCAGTTTTATTGGGACTGTCTTTCTAACCAGTGTAGAGGTCAAAAGCATGCATATATCCATGCTGAGAACAAAGGGACCAAACTTTGAAACCAAACCGAATTGGTTCCCCTTTTATAAATTGTTTGGGCATAGTGCTTGCCATAATATGGAATCATACTTTCGTCATGTTCCTTAAATTTTTATTTGTAAGTGGTCAAGTAGAGGTCTGAGTTTGAATGCATGATCGTCTCCTGAAGCATTGGTGTTATCCACTAAATGGATATTTCTCAATATATTCCCAAATCTGTCTCACTATGTGCTATTTTGTAAAATTTTTGGAACATTGTTCTCAGATGACCAATACCTTCTTTTATTAGGGAGTGGACAGTGAACTGACAGAAGCAATCCACCAAAGAATACATACAGCTCTGATTTACATACATTCAGAACTTTACCTTTTTGAACAGCATATTGGTTTGTTTGTTCTACAATGTCATCCAGTAATTCATCTGTGAAGAACAAGCTAAGATCTACTGGATTTGAGCAAGATTTTGCTTCCTCAGATATATCTACAGGCTCACATGAAGTTGAAACATGATCGACCAATTTCTTGTTTTACTGAATTTAGTTTGTTTTAGATTTCCTGCAACTTCAATTTCTTCAGGCATATCCTGTCGACAAGAAATTTCTGCATCAGTTTCCAAAAGCCCTCTTTTCAGTTGAACCTCATTATCTGAAGCATCACTATTGCCGTCGGAGAGTTCTATATTGTGAGGGAGACCCATGTGAACATCGCCTCTATTGCTCAACTCTTCCAATAATGCTAGTGCTTTTGCTGTTGTAAGACTGAAAGAAAAAATTACAATGATATAGAGATGTGTGGATGCAAAATTTATTGTAAATAAAAACCAGAGACTATTTCAAATATATTATATTGGCTATTTATAATGTGAAGCTATATCAACATGCATAAAATATTAGGTGTGTTGTTTTATGTCTAAGTTGCCAGATATCCATTATAATGGGCAAGGTGTTATATTTTATTTTGTTTATGACATAAATCACAAATGGTAACAAATAATATTAGTCATCTCACCTATGATCCTAAAAAAACACATAAGAAACCACAATAATGCCTACAGAATTAAATAATTGGAAATAATTGGCTTACCATTTACTGCGTGTCCTGCTTGTACTCGCCATGTTGCACAACTGTGGTTGTTCAAACAGACTATATGTGCTAAGAACATGTTTCATTTTTTGATACAGATCATACACAAATCACAATTTGTATCAAGTATTTGTTTTATACCCTTATAAACTAAGTGTCAGTTTAAACGAACGATCGGCATGAATAGGTTAAATTGCACTGCAGAACTAAAATTAAAAATTGGATCAAACGAGAAAAAATAGTTTGTCATCAGAGAAAAATGTTTGTATAACGAACAGAAAATTCATGAAGTGAGGATCGAAACCACTAGTGTCAAAATGCAATTAGACATGGATAGTGACATCACTATCATAAATGAAGAAACATGGGGACAAGTTGGTAAGCCAAAATTCTTTAAATCAAATAAAGTAGCATATGGTGTTACAAGAAAGAAATTATATTTCATCAGTGAATGTATTTGTAATGTAACTTTTCAAGGTGAAATGAAAAGGACAATCATTTATGTGTTCAAAAAATCACTAGACCTATTTGGCACAGAAAGCATGGAGTTATTTAAAAAGTGGTACACCTCCATTAGTGTTCTCTATGAAAATGTAGTCAGCACAGCTAAAAATTCTAATGAAGTTGAACAACTGAGACAAAAAAAATTAAAAAATTGTTTCCAAATGTTTTTCTGGAAGGATTAGGCTGTTGCACTAAGACAAAAGCAAAAATTGCAGTAATAGAAAAGGCAACACCTGTTTTTAGGCCCAAACAGAACGTGCTGTTTGCAGTATTGGACTAGGTTAATAAAGAGCTAGAAAGACTAGAAAGTCTAGCTACAATTGAAAAAGTCGACCATTCAGACTGAGCAGCTGTGAGGGTTTATGTAAAGAAAAAAAATAATAAACTAAGAGTGTGTGCAGACTTTTCAACTGGATTAAATTACAGTTTACTTGAACGCAACTATCCATTAACAAACCCAGAAGAAGTGTTCTCAAAACTAAATGGAGCAAAAATTTATTCAAAGTTAGACCTCTATGGAAGTCTACCTACAGATACAGGTAGAGGAAGATTGCGCTCACCTTTTAACAATCATTTGGATTGTATAAATTCAAGTGACTTCCTTTTGGAGTAAAAGTGGCACCTGCCATATTCTAACAAGTGATGAACGCAATGTTAAATGATTGCGACTTCACTATTGCTTATGTCAACTATATTTTGATAAAGAGCAAGACAGTAGAGCAACATTTGGAAAAATAAATGAATATGGGTTTAGACTAACAGAGGAAAAGTCTGAAGTTTTGATGAAAAAAATCAAATATTTGGGTCGAGTAATTGATGGAAGGGGACAAAGGCCAAACCCATCAAGGGCAACAGCAATACAGAATATGCCTTCCGCAGTGAACATCAAATTGTTACAAGCCTTTTTAGGCTTGGTAAACTACTATCAAGTGTATCTCCTGAACATGCACAACACAAGGGTTCCACTAAATGAGCTGTTAAAAAAGGATGCCAAATGGTTTTAGCCAGAAAAATGCCAGAAGGCATTTGAGGAACTAAAAAGCATGTAAACTTCAGACTTGTTGCTTACACACTTCAATCTGAAGCTGGAAACAATACTGGCAAAAAATGCTAGTGAGTACGGGGAAAGTGCTGTACTCCTACACAAAAGTGAAGATGACATATCAAGGATACTATTGCCAGCAGAAAAAAATCTTAGCCAAATTGAAAAAGAGGCATTGATGATAATATTTGGCATAAAAAAGTTCCACAGGTTTATACATGGTAGACGGTTTAGACTACAAACAAACCAAAGCCTGTTGCTAGTGATTTATGGATCCAAGAAAGGAATCCCTCTACCTACAGCAAACAGGTTGCAGCGATGGGGCATTATACTACTAAACTATGACTACCCAATGAAATATTTACCTTCAAAAAAGTTAGGACATGCTGACAGCCTATGCAGGTTAATACCCAGAAATCAAGAACCAATCGAGGATACAGTAATAGCAGCCCTAAGAACATTGCGCAAGAGTTGCCAATAACTTTGGAGGAGATAAAGTGACACACACTTTTGGTAAAAAAAAACAGCAATAATTAAACATATATTCAATATGTGACAACGTACTAATGTATGACCAAAGGGTAGTAATACCTGAGACTTTACAAAAAAGAATGTTGAAAGAATTCCATATTGGACATTCGGGGACCGCAAGGATAAAAGAGCTTGTGCGTAGTTATGTGTATTGGCCGAAGATGGACAAGGAAGTTGAAAACGTAGTGAAAGGCTGCAGAGAATGTGCTTTGGCAGCAAAATTGCCTACTAAAAAATGGGAGCCCTGGCCAGGAGTAAAAAGTTGATGGGCAAGACTACATATCAATTTTGCAGATCCATTAAATGGTTATTTCTATTTAGTTGTAGCTGAAAGTTTTACAAAATGGCTGGAAATTGTTAAGTGCAAAAGCTCCAAATTATTCACAAGATTTGGCATCCCAGATGTGATTGTATATGATAAGGGAACATAATTTGTGTCCAGTGAATTTAGGAAATGCTGTGAAATGTTCACAGTAGAACATAAAATGATAGTTCCTCTCCATCTCAGATCAAATGGACAGGCAGAGCATTTTGTGGACATTTTTAAAAGAGCTTTGAGAAAAGCAAACAAGGAAGTCACAGATGAAGTCACTCTGCAGCAATTGCTAAGGGTATATAGGGTGACACTGAACCCCAATACACCAGCAGGAAGCTCACCAGATGTTTGCAAGGCAGGTGAAATCAGTTTTTAATAAACTGTTACTTGATGTGGAAAGTAAAAGTACCAGGAAAGATAATCCAAAATTTTTCAAAATTGCTGATATTGTTTACAGGAAGTCATATAAAAGCAGAAGACAGTACTGGAAAGAAAGCAAATTGCAAAGTATATAGGAGAAATTAAAAGCAGAAAAGGTATTGAAAAATGACACAAACCAGTTGAAGGAGTGATTCATAGAAAATGAACCAGACAGATTAGAACATATGGAATGGCTGTACAACACCATTACAGGTGGTTGAATCCATGCATACAAGTGGAAGAAAAAGGAAGAACACAGTTTCTACAAATAGACACTGAAAAGGAAAAAATTAAGTTGAAAACAAAATGCTAAAAGAGAAAGAAGGGGTGAATAAAGTAAAATAAAATTACTTGCTTCCCAAAGATAAAAAAAACAACAGGAGATGTAGTGAAAATGGTACACCCCTTCCCACATGACAAAGTGGTATGATGGAACCATTATAAAGTCAAACAGTCAGTACTTGTTGGGGGTCAGTAGTAGTAGTAGAGTCATTGTACGAGTTCTCAGTTGGAGTCAGTGTGTGCTATATATGAGTTCAAGTTACTGTCAAGGTACATGTTACAAGTCATATTGCAGATAACATGATAGACAAGTCCAAGATAATAAGATGGGAAATTCTGCCACAACATAATAGTGGCAACAAGAATATTACAAGGCTAGCAACAACATACAAGTGGATGAGGATGCACATTATAACAGTATATATGTATGTATACACACACACACACACACACACACACAGAAATAATTAAGATTCAGTTGAATTGGGTACCTAAGTTGAGGCACTAAGTCAGTCCAGTATTATCTGCACAGCTTGAAGTAAGGTGAATAAAATCGAATAAAGTCATCCTGTTACTTGTTTGATTTTATATATATATATATATATATATATATATATATATATATATGTATGCATATATATATATATATATATATATATATGTATGCATATATATATATATATATATATATATATATATATATATATATGTATGCATATATATATATATATATATATATATATATATATATGCATATATATATATATATATATATATATATATATATATGCATATATATATATATGCATATATATATATATGCATATATATATATGCATATATATATATATGCATATATATATATATGCATATATATATATATATATATATATATATATATATGCATATATATATATATATATATATGCATATATATATATATATATATATATATGCATATATATATATATATATATATGCATATATATATATATATATATATGCATATATATATATATATATATGCATATATATATATATATATATATGCATATATATATATATATATATGCATATATATATATATATATATATATATATATATATATGCATATATATATATATATATATATGCATATATATATATATATATATGCATATATATATATATATATATATATATATATATATATATATATGCATATATATATATATATATGTATATATATATGTATATATGCATATATGTATATATATATATATATGCATATATATATATATATATATATATATATATATATATGCATATATATATATATATATGCATATATATATATATGCATATATGCATATATATATATATGCATATATATATATATATATATGCATATATATATATATATATATGCATATATATATATATATATATATGCATATATATATATATATATATATATATGCATATATATATATATATATATATGCATATATATATATATATATATGCATATATATATATATGCATATATATATATATATATATATATATATATGCATATATATATATATATATATATATATATATATATATATATATATATATATATGCATATATATATATATATATATATATATATATATATATATATATATATATGCATATATATATATATATATATATATATATATGCATATATATATATATATATATATATATATATATATATATATATATATATATATATATATATATATATGCATATATATATATATATATATATATATATATATATATATATATATATATATATATATGCATATATATATATATATATATATATATATATATATATATATGCATATATATATATATATATATATATATATATATATATATATATATATATATATATATATATATATATATATATATATATATGCATATATATATATATATATATATATATATATATATATATATATATATATATATATATATGCATATATATATATATATATATATATATATATATGCATATATATATATATATATATATATGCTATATATATATATATATATATATGCATATATATATATATATATATATATATGCATATATATATATATATATATGCATATATATA
>NC_142934.1:35884593-35924593 GCF_046866305.1 Octopus bimaculoides
CTTGTGCAGTTCGACATTAACAGTTATTTTTTCAAAGCTATTGTAGAATTAACAAAGGAGCATATTCAGCATATTTTGCCTTATGAGTTCAAGAAAGGCAACAACACAACAGAAAGTGTGAGGAATATTACTGCAGTATATGGGGATTAGGCAATAAGCATAAGCCAGTGTCATCGGTGGTTCCAGAAATTCTAAGCCAGAGACTACAGCCTAGAAGATGAGCCTCATCCTGGAAGATCTGCAGAGCTCAACAAGGATGTCCTGCAAACCCTGGTGGAACAAAATCCCATTGTAGTTGTTGAGGAACTAGCAGAGAAGTTTGTATTTGGTCATTCAACCATTCATTGATACATGTGTGCCATTGGAAAAGTCAGCAAATTGTGTGAATGGGTTCCTCACAAATTTTCTGAGTCTAATAGCTTCTTTTCTGTCACATCTTGCGAATGAACCTTTTTTGGACTGAATAGTGACTGGTGATGAGAAATGGGTTCTCTGTAAAAATGTCAAGTACCAAAGACAGTGGGTAGGAAAAGAAGAAACATCAGCACTCCAGGCTAAAGAAGGTCTTCACCCATGTAGGGTGTTGTTATCGGTTTGGTGGGATATGAAAGGTTTAGTCCACTTTGAACTTTTAAACCCAAACCAAGCGATAACAAAGGAGATCTACTGTGAGCAGCTTAAGTCAACGTTAGAAGAAAAACAACCATCTTTGGTTTCAAGATGAAAGGTGTTCTTTCATCAGGATAATGCTCGGCCACATACAACGAGGATAACATTCCAAAGGCTGAAGCAGTTTGAATGATAAACAATGCTTCACCCACAATATTCACCGGACATTGCCCCATCTAATTATCATCTGATTCTGCAGTCTTCAAAATCATTTGGACAGAAAAAATATAAGTTCTGCAGACGAGGTCAGAACAGTACTTGAAGAGTATTTTTTATCACAGACAAGTGAATTTTGGAAGAGGGGCCTTACAAGTCTACCAGATAGATGGAAAAGCATTGTAGAAAATGAAAGAGTATATATTTTAGATTAAAGAAGAACTTTGTTTATCTTAATTTTGAAAAATAAAAGAAGTATAAAAACACCGTATTATTTATGGGATGAACTAATATATATAATATATAAATGTAACCACATGTGAATCGTTGGCGATTTTCTTCCTCTGTCTTCCTTTCTATTGTTTCCAAAGAAGAGTGTTTGCTTGAAACGTTAAACCATCTTTCTTTCCTTCCTTGAACGTCTGCTAATAATTTACATGTACCACGTCTTTGCGTTGTTGTTGTTTTTTTGTGTTTGTCTTTTGAATTTACTTCTTTTGGGATTTACTATATATATATATATATATATATACATATATATACATGTGTATGTGTGTTCATTTACTTTTCAGTCATTTGACTACGGCCCTTATTATATGATGGGCTTCTTTTAGTTACTGTCTACCAAATCCACTTGCTAGACTTTGATCAGCTCAGGGTTATAACAGAAGACACTTTCCCTAGATGCCACACCTGGAACCATGTAGTTGAGAAGCAAACTTCTTACCACAGAGCTATGCCTGTATATATTATATATAGGTGCAAGTATGAGTTTATGATTAAAAAGTCTGCTATGCAATTACATGGTTTCAAGTTCAGTCCAGTGCACAGTAGCAAGTAGCTTCTTTAGTTTTGGGTTGACTAATGCCCTGTGAATAGATTTGGTAAACAGAAACTGTGTGGAAGCCTATCATGTATATGTATGCAAGTGTTTGCATTTGTCCTCCCTTTCACCACCTGACAGAGTTTGTTTATATCCCTGTAACTTAACAGTTTGGCAAAAAAAAAAAACAGATAGAATAAGTATCAGACTTAAAATATATACTAGTGTCAGTTTATTCAACTGAACTCTTCAAAGTAGTGTCACAGCATGGCTGCAGGCCAGTGACTGAAACAAGTGAAAAATCTTCAATAGAGGTTTCACTTTTTTCTTCCACAGTAGACATTAGAAATCCAAACTACACTGCAAAGATGATGTGATCTTGTAATTAGGACATGTACATACTTCTTTGAAAGACATCATGTTTCCTTTGCATTAGTTAGATAGTTACTTCTATTATTATTATTATCATTAAGTGGCAAGCTGGCAGAATCATGAGCATGCTGGGTAAAATGCTTAGCAGCATTTCATCTGTCTTTATGTTCTGAGTTCAAATTCTGCTGGGGTCAACTTTGCCTTTCATCCTTTTGGGGTCGATAAATTAAGTACCAGTGAAACACTGGGGTCAATGTTATTGACTAGTTCCCTCCCCTAAAATTTCAGGTCTTGTGCCTATAGTAGAAAGGATTATTATTATTTTTTTTTTTTTATTTAATCCAAGGAATAGGGTCATTAGCAAAATGCCTGTGACTTTGACTTGCTTTCCAAAACTGTTGCAGTCAATGCTCAACTTCAGCTTTGTGGGCTGATGCATGTAAGGAAAGCATCAGCAGTGTTTTACCAAGGATTAGCAGTTTTGAGAAGGAAAGATTATCTTTAGTAGAGGTAAGGGGAATGATGAGAAAAGGAGAAGTTGCATCAGATGATACAGAGCTTGTTAGTTAAGTGGAGTAAGAAATATAGTAGTGATTGTGCCTAACTGCAGACACGGTTGTGTACTGGTGACAAGTTAAAAATTTCCCTTCTCTGCATTTCTTGCGTCTTCTTGCCCTTCCTCTGTTTTAACACCCCGCCTCTGAACTGCCTATGTATGTACTTTTATTTACCTTGTATGTGCTTTATTTACCTTCCTCTTCTCCTACTCTACCCTTAAATTTTCTCACACCATGATGTGAATTGCTACTTTGCTGATAATTCTAACCTGGCGAAGGAGGCTCTTATTATGATAATATTTATACAAATCCTCCACTGGTTGCATATACTTGACTTTTTGTGTACCCCATTACAACTATTACGTAATTCCAAGCACCCAGAAAGAGTTGTTGGAGTTAAAATACTATGCCATCTCCTGTTAGTTTTCTGTATTTTTTGTACTTCATGTAAATTTATTTTGTGAATATATATCTATATGCTCATACATGAGTGTTCATCTGAATATTTTTCAGTTTTTGTCTCTCTCACTCTCTCATATATATATATATATATCATCATCATCATCATCATCATCATCATACATATATATATATATATGAGAGAGAGAGTACTGAAAAGTTTCTGGCTTGAAGGGAACCTTCTGAGTTTTTTACAGAGCTTAGAGAAACTGAAGGACTGCTGCAATAACTGTGTGAATCTAAAAGGGGAACATGTTGGATAAAATCATAATTAAATGATCCTCCTATATTTTATTTTACCCAAGTGGGGAACTTTTCAGCATCCCCTCGTGTGTGTGTGTGTGTGTATGTATGTATCAATATCTATAAAACACAAGATGTTTGTGTGTGTGTGTACGTGATGTGGGTTATGCACGTCCACAAATTAGCACGCATGTCGCTCCAATTTTAGGAGGACATTGTTCATGACCCTCACAGCTGCATGCACATCTCTGATGTTTTTCTCAGTTTTGCTGATGTGGATTTCCTAGAACATTCATCAGTATCGACATTTTTTCAGCTATCTTGGAAATGTTTGAACCACTCATACAGTTGTGTGCGGCTCATACACTCCTCTCCATACACTTTCTACAACTTTAAGTAAGCCTCTGAGCAGGTATCGCCATGACAACTTTCTCTGTCATGGTCAATGCGACGATCACATGCTACACACCTTCTTTCCAAGCACTGTTGTAAACAGCAGAAGTGAGCTAGAGCATTAAAACTTAGTGAGCATGCACAGTAGAGTTCAAGGTCAGTCTTTACAAAGTAGCTTTACTCTGTGTGCTTTAACTTCATTACTATGGCAACAATCCAGATACTTATTCATCAGACCAAGTATGTATGTATGTATGTATATATATGTATGTGTAAATATATGTGTGTCTGTGTGTATAGATATATATATATATATATATATATATATATATGTATATGTGTGTGTGTGTGTGTGTTTAGTTGTTTTGACTGAAGTTGTTCTTGAAGATATGCTGGTTCTCGAAAACATATATGGAAAAATAAAAATCAAGTCAAGTCATTTTACTCGACTTTACATCAGTCTTAAAAGCACAAAATGATGTTACAATAAATAAGAATAAAAGTATATAAAATCATATTAAAATACACTAAATGTTAAAATACACACCATAAAGTAGTGAAGCCTAGTTCACTAAAGCATGAAATCTTATTTATCTGTCTTTTGGAGCTCATATTGCACTGGTAGTTCCAATATCTACCATTAGGCATTGTCGTGGTTTCTGCGATTGTCTTGAATTCAGATTTGTTTACATCTGTTTATCGTTTATATTCTCTCATTTACATTCATTTGTAACTTTAATTTTTGCCCCCCTGCCTCCTCAAAAAAGTCCTGGTGAAAGTGTTGAGGATAAGTTGGCAATGTTAAAACATCATGATAAAAGTGAAAATGTTGTAGCGATTGCACGATCTTTTGGCGTGAGTTGGACAACTGTATCGAGGATTGTGCAAGATTTTAACACTTATCACATCTGAAGCCCCAGGGATGAAGAACACTGTTATCAACAAGAAAAAAGGCAAAATCTTTCAAGAAATGGAAAGTCTTCTATCTATTTGGATTGATAGGCAGAATCGTCAGAATGCTACTCTTAATCAAGAAATCATTCAAGAGAAAGTGTTGAGGACCTGAAGAAAAATATCCAGATGAGAAAGATGTAGAGTTCAAGGCAAGTCAAGGATGAAGTGATAATATGTTGTCAACTTAATATGATAGTCCCATTAAAAAGGAACAATGCTACTGTTATTTAGCCCTAGGAAACACCGTTTCCTGTTGGACTTGACACATTTCCTGTGTCCTTATGTTTTCAAAGTAGAGATAAGCACCTCCACCCAGCAAAGCCAGCATCCAGAGACTAGTTTCAGAATCATTGCTCATTATCAGTTTGGAGTAGCATGTCCTGCTAGCTTTATTCTTTATTACAAGCACATTGGCTCTTACAAAGAAGGGATGAACAAAGACAGACAACACAATACAGTGAGGTACATAAAACATAAATCAAATGAAATTATGAATATAATGATATAATGAAAAATGAAATGTCTTACCTGCGCCCCACACGCAGGCAGTGTCATTTAACTGTTTATGTAACACATTATTCACGAACAGTTCATTGTTCTTCTTTACAATGTGTATTTTTTTTAAAAAAACATTATTGTAAGTTATAAAAATTTCACTTACTTTCAATTTACTATGTACTCTATTATGTTGTCAAATGGCACCACTGGTGGTAGTTTGTCGCATCAAACCAGCAACTCTGCTATTACAATTTGTTCACCAAATAATTCTTTTAATCTTTCTCCTTTCTCTCTCTCTAACAAAACTGCCTAGTTTATCCTCATTCCCCGATAATTTTACTCTGATTACATTTTTCATTTTAGTGATCTGTTTCCCTATTTCTATCGTCCTCACATTTTTTTCCTTTCAGTACTCCTTCCCGGTTTCCATCTCTATTCTCTCCTGATGTTCCTGGTTTTTGTGTCTTAACCATTTCTATCTCTTTCTTACTCTTTATTGTTGCTTCCTTTCCTTTCTGCATACTTGTTTTTTCTTCTGTAATTTTCTGTTTTGTTATTTCTGTTCTTTCAATTTATATCTCCTCTATGTTGTTTTTTCTCTTTTTTTTGCAGGCTTTTTGGTAATGAATATGCATTTTCATCTCTTTTCTTCTTTCTTTTTCCAACTGAGTATTTTCCTTCTACATTTTCCATCTCTTCACTTACTTGGCTTTGTGCTACCACTCCTTGTTCCACCTCCTCCTCCTCCTGTTCTCCTTCTTGTTTCTGGGGACACCTTGCTTTCATGTGTCCCCATACTCCACAGTGGTAGCAGATGGGAGGTCTTCCTTCCACTACCACTCTTAGTTTAACATCCTCTGGCAGCATAATTTCATCTGCAATTTTATACAGGTCCAGTAAACTGATTTGGACCATCACCTCGAGGCCATATCCAAACCAGTTTACTTCTGTTGTCCTCATGACCTTCAGCACATTGGTCTCCTCCTCTGTGTTGAAGAGGATGGCTGCCACCAGCCACACTTCATCATTTTCTGGGGGCACTCTGCCAATCCTAACTCTCGCTGCATGTTTGCCACAGTAGGTTGGCAGTAGTGTCCACTCTTCCGACCTCAAAGGCACCGTGGAGCACTTTATTGCGTCCTGTTTGGTTGCAAACTGTACCTCCACTGTGCCATACTTCTTGCCTCTGGTGTAGAATGTTGTTAGGTGTTTAATGTTCTTAAGACATTCTTCCATTGCTTCAACAGTCGCTATTTCCACCCTTTTACTTAAGTTTGAAAGCATTCTATACACTACAGTTTTTAGCTGTTTCCTCTATTACTTCTTTTGGCAGAGTCAGTCTCAGGCTGTTTCCTTCCTTAACTATGAGTTCATTAGACTTTTTCAATCTCTCTTCGTCGAACTTCACTTCTTTCACTTGTAAAACGTCGTTATTCAAACTCCTTCCTGTTGTTGCAGCATAGCTGACAGCTGGTTGGGTCTCCATTACTTCATTGCTTCACACTTGTCACAAATGACAAGAAAATTTCCAGAAAATATATTCGTAAAAATCAGTTCACAATAAAATTAACAGAAATTTCTCCACCCCGCAGGGTGAAAATTACTGTTTTTCAAAGGACAACAGTTCAATTTCAATTAAAGTATTTCACTTCAAAATAACATAAATTTACAATAAACAAAACAGGAAATGAACTCACATACCGCAGGTAACAAACTGAAGACAACAACGTGTCACAGATGAAAAGGGCATGGCCTTGCTAGCTGGATTTTTTATTATGATTATGGAATCATTACATAGATGAGACATTACAGGACAACACAATTACAAAAAGGTTGATATGAGTTCTAATGAAGCTTTAAAAATTTAGATATAAATTTATATAATTTAATAGACTTTAAACTATACTCTTTTTTTTTAAATAAAAAGCATGAAACAAACTCTGAATGCATGTCCAGCAGCCTGTAAGGCCCAGCAACTATGTTTTCTTTCTTCATCAATCATTAAGCTGGGTTACTGACACCCACCTTTCTCATCACATCCTTCCAACGTTTCACATATACTCTCTGTGGCAGGATCTTCTTCTCCAATCCCATCTTGCTCTTCAGATGATACCTGAAGTAGGTTATCAAACCGGGGCCAGAGATGAAAGACCCTGTCATGATTCCTTCCATTCTCGTATGCCACACACATTCTTTCAATACTGCAACTGTGCAGTGAAACCGTGCAGTATACATAGATAATTCGATATAAGGTGTTCCATTTTGCATGTCTTTTATCCGATTTTTATTATTATACACTCAGCAATTTTTAAAAAGTTGTTTGTGTATATACATCAGGACCTAGATATGTTTTTATGTGGATGTCTGTATTGTAGGCATGCATATGTATTTGTATGTGTGCATCTGTGTATATGTGTAAGTAAGAGTGTATGTTTATACTTGTGCACATACATACATGGATGTATATGTATGCATGTATACACTTATACAGAATGTAACATAGTATAGATATTATAGAATATAAAGCTTTATAACACCAGAATAGAAGAGGATCAGGGCTGACCTATGGTTAAACAACAATAACAATCCAACACAGTGAAGAAGTTTATTTGAAAGGTAATTCACGTAATTGTTTTTTGTGAAAATTATTTTCTTTTAAAGAAAAAATGGACACGGATATGTAATTAATTAAGGAGAGATTTGGCTGTTATTTCTAACAGGTCGGATGACCATGTAGAGGTTCAATCTGTTGGCACCACTGTGCAACACAGGTCCTTCATTCTTTAAATCATTTAAAATAAAATACAAAATTCAACAGCGGTACTCAGACCTCTACATGGTAGATAGACCTGGTAGAAATAGCAGCCAAATCTCCCTCAAAAAACCCTACTGTATTAATGCGAGATTTTTTACGATAGTTGATGTATGGAAAAGATTATGTTGAATGTTTGAAATGCAAATCTGTAAATAGAAAAGAAATTCAGACCTCTGGGCTGACCTATGGTTAAACAACAATAACAATCCAACACAGTGAAGAAGTTTATTTGAAAGGAAATTCACATAATACTTTTTTGCGAAAATTATTTTCTTTTAAAGAAGAAATAGACACGTACCTATGTGGCTGAGCGCTATTGTATTAGACGTGTGGTTTGCATTTATCTCTCGAGTCAAATTGTATCAGTGAAGTTCTTTTGAAGTTGCATGAGACAAAAGAATTGATGTGCGTGTGTGTGTTTGATGCGGTGTGAAAGACAGAATGTGTGATTATATGTATATATGTATGAATGGCTTCAGTGACACACACTCACATACACACACGCACGCGAGTTGTTTTAATTGATTTTCTCTGTAAGTATGGGGGCTAGGAAAAAATAGAAAGCGCATTCCAATCTATGCACCCGTCTCCACATGCGTGCCATTTTTCACGCAAATCCACCCAGCCGTTTGGCCGTGAACCTCAAGACAAGAAAGAATACAATGGTTGGCCATAGATTATAGTTGATCTAGTATGGGTATATACTGTTGTAAAATATTTATGTAATGCAGCGTGAAAATTTTAATTTTAATTTTAGTGTATTAATTGATTTATATTTCCTATATAATTATTTACAATATGTATTTTGAATCCACTTTTTGATTTAAGGTTTTCTTCGATTTTACAAAAGGATGAATTTATATTGAATTCATTTATTTTGTTCATTGCATGCTTAAGACCGTTAATTGAAAGGACCAATGACACGAATCCATATTTGAAGGTGTATCCTTTAACTAGTTTTGATTATATCGTTATTTCTGTTCCATTTTAACAAAACTGTCTGACGATCAGGAACGTGAAACTCTGAGTAACAGCTTTTGTTATATTTCTGCTGCACGTTAACTCGGTATATCAACCTGTAAATCGGCTGGGATATCTTGTTTTTTAGTGTAATTTTGCTACCCCTGGTAACTATTAACGTATTCAAATTATCGAAAGTTTCAATAACTGAGATAATATTAATACACATAAAATAATATACTATATATATATATATATATATATATATATATATATGGCATGGTGGAAGTCACCTTTGTGTGTGGGGGTATCAGTTTGTCTATATCCCTGTAACTTAGTGGTTCAGCAAAGAGAGACTGATAGCAAGCTTAAAATGGGGTCAATTTGTTCTACTAAACCCTTCAAGATAGTGCCCTAGTGTGGCCTTAGTCCAATGACTGAAACAAGTAAAACTAAAAAAACATGTATATGTTAATCATATATCATTTATAAAGAGAACACTACAGTGTTTATACAGCTACACTATCAACAATATTAACTGATGAAAATGAAACAAACTTATTAGAATATATCACAATACATAAACTAATATTGTGGCCATAATCATAGAAGTGCTACTAGTTATTTAGAAAGCTCTCAGAACACATTAGAGTTAAAAAGAAACTAAAAAAAATACTTCTTCTAATTAACTAATTAACAGAATATATAACATAAAATATCAATAAAACAGTTCTGACATACTTTTCTATCTTCTGAAGAGAGCTGGTTCTTCAACATATCTGGATTATTGAATGTCCATTCCCAGGACTGACAGGTAAAATATGTCAGTATGCCCAATGTTCGGTGCAGCCGGTTGTAAATTTTTACCATTCTACAGAGAAATGAAGAAAAACAAATTAGAATATTTATGAAATTGTCAACAAATATTCAAAAAGTCTTAACTGATACATTAGTTATGTATTCCAGAGATCAGAATGTTCTGGTTCCCAAAGTTTTATTTTTCAGTGTTTAGCACTATCAACATGATATTTGACTCCTCTCACCATTCAAGTCTCATTCGTTACATCAAAAGATGGTTAGATGTGCTACTGGATAGAGGCAAATCAAAGAAGACAAGAGAAAAGATGGTGAGATCAGATCTTAGCTGTAGAGTGTTATAGATAAGTCAAAGCTGTAATGAAATGAATGGTACACACAAAAATATGCCATTATGAACCTATCCATCACAGAAAAGTAGACATTAAAATAGTTAAAGTGATGATGTCTGGTGTTTTATCCTGTGTACTATGCATGTACTTTAGGAACCATTGCTATCTTTCTCGACTTATTACTGCTTTCTGCCCTCTCTTTTACCCTTTCCCAATGAGTCATAATGAACCTAAGCATTATATACAACATATTCATTACTATTACTAGCAGAAAGGTTGCCTTCTGGGCTGTTTTCTGTTAGTTGCATAATTTTTCTTGTATAGTTGAGTAATTTTTCTGGTATATTACATGAAATCTCCCTTTATATCATCTAATAGTACTCACTCCCCCAGTAAATTTAGGGTGTAACAACAGAAGTGTGTCCTCTGAATTTGTTTTCTCATAACTTTCTGCAAAATGGATATTTATAAATGAAAGTTTCTACAACTACATTTCGGATGGTGTAGATTACAATCATATTGGAATTTGTTGTGAAAAACTTTCTCTTTGGGAGAGGAATTTGTTTCTTCATAGCTTTCAGAAGAATAGATATTTTTTAATGAAATTTTCAACAAATAACTTCCAGATAGTTGAGATAAGGTTTATATACAGGAATTTAATGTGGAAAAAAGTGGGGGGGGGGAGGGAGGGAGAGTGTGTGTGGGAGTGAGAGAGAGATTTCAGGCATCTCAGCTTTGCTTTTCTGACAAACTTTGATGATTTAATTACAATTGTATTGCAAAAACAAAAAAAAAAAACATTACTTTTGGGACTCGTGTGATTTCCAGCTGCTTTTACCACACTTAATGACCACATACAAGATGAACCACCTTTCAGTTTGTTTAAAAGAGAGAGATTAAGATTGCAACAAAATAATGAAAAACATATGTATTCAATAATTAGTGTTAGCATTGTACTCTCATTTCTACAAAGATTTCTTTCAGAAACTTTTAGGGCAAGGGCGGAGTAGTTCTCAAAAGTAATTTTTTAAAACATAACTGTAATTAAATTCATCATCATCATCAATGTTTAACATCCGCTTCCCATGCTGGCATGGGTTGGACGGTTTGAATGAGGGCTGGGGAACCAGATCTGGCAAAATTTCTACAGCTGAATGCCTTTCCTAAAGCCAACTACTCTGAGAGTGTAGTGGGTGTAATTACGTGCCACCGGCACAAGGGCCAGTTACGCGGTACTGGCATTGGCCACATTCAAATGGTGCTTTCTATGTGCCACCTGCACAGGAGCCAGTCTGGCGGCACTGGCAACAACCACACTCGAATGATGCTTATTTTTACGTGCCACTGGCATGGGAGCCAGTCAGCAGCCCTGGCAACGATCATGCTTGAATGGTGCTTTTAATGTTCCACTAGCATGGGTGCCAATCAGGCGGTACTGTCATCAGCTATGACAGCAATTTCACTTGCCTCAACAGGTCTTTGCAAATATAGTTCATTGTCCAACGATTGAAGGGTACGCTTAAATGGGCTAGTTATACAGCACTGACATAGGCCACGGTTATGGTTTCACTTGGCTTGCTGGGTCTTCTCCAGCACAGCATATTTCGAAAGGTCTTGGTCACTTGTCATTGCCTCAATGAGGCCCAATGTTCGAAGGTTGTGCTTCACCACCTCATCCCAGGTCTTCCTGGGTCTACCTCTTCCGCAGGTTCTCTCAACTGCTAGGGTGTGACACTTTCACACAGCTGTCCTCATCCATTCGCAACACATGACCATACCAGCGCAGTCATCTCTCTTGCACACCACATCTGATGCTTCTTAAGTCCAACTTTTCTCTCAGGGTGCTTACACTCTGATGCGTATGCACACTGACATTACACATCCAGTGGAGCATACTGGCTTCGTTCCTTGCAAGCTTATGCATGTCCTCAGCAGTCACGGCCCATGTTTCACTGCCATGTAACATAGCTGTTCGCACACATGCGTCATACAGTCTACCTTTTACTCTGAGTGAGAGACCCTTTGTCACCAGCAGAGGTAGGAGCTCTCTGAACTTTGCCCAGGCTATTCTTACTCTAGCAGCTACACTTTCAGTGTTTATTGCTCCTCAGCATTTGCCACACACAAAAACTATCTTCCCAGTTAGCCTTCCTTTGATATTACTGAACCTCTTATGTATCCATAGCATACCCTGGGTACATCTTACGGAGTCTCGACTTACGGCTTTTCTACAGATCGAGCAGGGCCATCTACCTGAAGGGATTTGTGGTTTGTCTGCCTTCCTACTTATTAAGACTTTGGTTTTTGCTAGGTTGACTCTAAGGCCCTTCGGTTTTAATCCTTGCTTCCACACCTGAAACTTCTCTAGTTCTGATAGTGACTCAGCATTCAAATTATATTGAGATACATGAAATATCCCCCTCCCCATGCTTTTCACACTAAACTCATATATAATCAGAATTTACACCATCTGAAAAGTATTTGTCATTTATCTTTTACTTCTTTCAGGTATTTGATTGTGGTATTCCTGGGGCACCACCTTGAAGAATTTTAGTCAAATGAATTGACCCCAGTATTATCTTTTAAAGTACTGGTACTTAATTTATTGCTCTCTTTTGCCAAACAGCTAAGTTATGGAAACATAAACACACCAACACTGGTTGTCATGTGGTGGTGGGAAACAAACAGACACAAAGACACACACACACACACAACCAGCTTCTTTCAGTTTCCAAATTGACTCACAAGGTTTTGGTTGGCCCAAGGCTATAGTAGAAAACATTTGCCCAAGATGCCATGTAGTAGAATTGAATCCAGAACAAACTTCTTACTACACAGCCATGCCTACATCGAAGAAAATTTCATTAAAAGATGCCCATTTTCCTAAACATTGTGAGGAAAGAAAGTCAAGGAGGCATGTGAAGTATCTGAAACTCCCCTCCTGCCATCTCTGAAAATGCTTTTCATAACAAATTCTGCTATAATTATAATCTAAACAATCTGAAGGATATTTATAGAAAATTTCATGAAATAATATCCATCTTTCTGAAATTTAAAGGAAACAAAATTAGTAGGGAGAGGGATACTTGTGTACATATGTCCAAATAACATAAGCAAGTTAGAATCACTAATTTCTAATTCTTCAACAACACCCAACAAATATGAAAAGCCAGTGGAATCAATAGAATTTGGTTGATGCTGGATTAAACTTATAATTTGTAGAAAGTAGCATTGCAAATATTTGGGCAGCCTTTATATTTCCAGGAGTATAAACAGATATTAAAAAAATACTGCCCTGCAGTGAATTAAAATGTCATATTTAATAAAATTAATCTTGTGAGTGAAGTATGTACTTCAAATATTCCATAATAAAAGAAACATAAAAACCACATTTTGATAAAAAATATATCAAGACAGATTTTATAAAAAAATTTCCAGACTTTAATAATTGCTTTTTAGTAAAAGTTACATAATCCAAACTATTTAATAAGTAGCTTTCTTTATTGTAGTATAGATAAGCTAATGTTGACTTGGAAAGATTGAAATCCAAAAAGATGAGGTACAAAGCTACATGCTACCAAGTCCTTGGTCTAGCTCTATGACTTTTGGAAATTGTACCACCATTTTGGGAATTAAGCGAAGTGCAAACTCCAAAATCACAAGAGACAAAATTAAAAATGTCCCATGGGCTGTAAAGTTGATGAAATATTTCAATTAAGAAATTGGTTTAAATTAGTCCAATGTAATATTTTCAACTTATCCAGATATTTTCACTTCAATTGAATTGAAATTTTTACTTTTATCAGAGACATGTCTATAAAACATGTCTCAAAACCCACTTCTGAAATTCAATTGCATTTTTTTTTTTTTTTTTTGGCAAACTAATTAAACATTGACCAAAATGAATATAATCAAATAAAAAGCAAACTAAAAAACCAATAAGATAAAAATGTGAAAAAAGTGGCATGACGGACAGAATATGAAACATGGAGTTTTTTGTTAGAATAAGATGGGCCTCAGCTTTAAATAGTAAACACTGCCATTCTAGACAGTAACTTAATATACGTAGCATACCTAACATACATAACATATCCCACATACCTAACATGTTAACATACATGAGATATGTAACATACATGGTATATGTAAAAAGCTAACATATGATATAGGTAACATATGTAACATACATAAAATACATAACAAATTAAACACATTAAAAATATATAACATATGCAACATACCTAATATACTATCTAACATGTAACATATCTACCATGTGTAACATGACATAACTAACATAAATAACATAGCTGACACATGTAACATAACTAACATATGCAACATACCTAACATACCTAATATAAGCAACATACCTAACATAAGACATATTTTACATATATCTAACATATATAATATACCCATATATATTACATAACTAACATCTAGCATACATAACATATTGCACATATATAACATACCAGACATAGATAATATAACTAACTTATCTAACATATGTAATATACCTAACATATCTGATATACTCAACACATCTAACGTAACATACTTAACATACCTAATACACATTATGTATGTAATATACCTATCATTCATAACATACTTAACAAATGGAACACAACTAACATATAATGTACCTTGCCAGCACTGGTGCCAAGGAAAAAGCACTCAGTCCACTTTGCAGGGTGGTTGGTGTTAGGAAGGGCACCCAACCATAAAAATCCTGCCAAAACAGACAGTGAAGCCTAATGCAGTCTTCTGCTTAGCCAGCCCCTGCCAAGCTGTCCAACCCATGCCAGCATGGAAAATGGACGTTAAATGATGATGATGATGAAATAGTATATCTAACATACGCACAATACATAATGTACCTAACACATGTAACATATCGAACATATACAATACATAACATACCTAATATATGTAACATATCTGACATATGTAACATACCTAACTTACAAGGATTGGCTGAAAAGTTCATAAGCTGACCAAATACTCTTATGTAATGTAACCAAATGAGGTTTATTTTTCAACATAGACCCCTTTGTGGCCCACAATCTTCTCCCATCTGTGTTACAGAGCTTGGATCCCATTGGTGAAGAACCTTTCATCCTGTTGGTCAAAAACGTCATCAACAGCAAATATGACGTCATTATCACTGCGATACTGGTTCCCAGCCAAGTGCTTTTTCATGCTAGAGAACAGATGATAGTTAGATGGGGCCAAATCAGGAGAATAAGGAGGGCAATCAACTAGTTCAAAGCTTTAATCGAGCACAGCAACCATTGAAACCAATGACTTGTGTGCTGGAGCATTGTCCAGATGAAACAAGACTCCTTTTGTCAGTTTTCCTGAGAGTTCCATCTTGATAGCCTTTCATAAATGTCTCAGCAAGTTGGCATAGTACTCTCCATTGATGGTGTGGCCCTTTTGAAGATAATCATTAAACAATGCCTTTTGCATCCTAACAGAATTGACATCATCACCTTCCCTGCAGATGAAATGACTTTGGCCTTCTTTGGAGCAGGTGAGAAGGGGTGCTTCCACTGTATGAATTGTCTCTCTGTTTCTGGTTGAAAGTGATGAATTCAACACTCATCCTGACTCAAGAAACATTCAAGGAAACTAGCTGGATCTACCCGAAACAATCTCAGATTTTCCTGTGGTGTGAGGATGTGGCAGAAACTGTTGTCATGCCAAGTTCATTGTGCAGAATATTCTCAACTCTCTCATGGGATATACTAATAGCATTAGTTATTTGATTTGTAGTCAATCACCTGTCATCCATCACCATGCGGTGAACATGATCATTGTTTTCCTCAGTGGTGACAATTTCAGGACATCTAGACCTTGGGTCATCTTCAAGAGTCTCTTTTCTCCTTCGAAATTCAGCTGCCCACTTTTGCATTGTTGATAAAACTGGAGTGTAATTGCCTAATGTGGCAACCATATCAGCATGAATGTCCTAGGAGGTTAAACCCTTTTTCTGCAGGTACTTGATAACAGCACGATGCCAAATTTTGTCCATTTTTAAGAGAAGGCGCTACTAGTTACTTTTGATGTGTTCTTTGAACAGTCAGATGTCAGTTGACCTAGAAAGAGATAATGCAGTTATTAAAAAGAAGAGCTAAAATTAAAGCATGCAAGATTTCACAGCTCTAGCATCACTCCTTCATAGTCAGCCTCTGAACTTTTCAGCCCACCCTTATATATAACATATGTAATACACGTAACTTATATAATGTATGTAAAAATATATTTAACGTGTCTAACATATGTAACATACCTAACAAATATAGCATACTTAATACATGAAATTTAACTAACATCTAACATACTTAACATATGCAAGATACCTAGCATATGTAACATCTAACACGTGTAACATACCTAACTTATCTTACATACCTAACGTACATAACATATCTAACATACTCAACGTATGTAACATAACATGTAATAACATATCTAACATAAGTAACATATCTAAGATATCTAACATTTACTCTTTGACAGCAGACCACCACTCTACTCAAATGTTATTGGTTATAAATTATATGTACATACCTTGGTTTTTTACCCAAAAGGCTGTAGCCCAAATCTGTAAGGTAGGCAGGGATCATGTGACTGACAAATACCCAATAGTCATGTAGAAAACTGTCATTAAAAAAGAAAAAAAAATCACAAATATGCCATAGGTTAAAGGAAGAAAACATTTTATTTATGTTTGAAATGAAGGAATTTCTGAACAGTCAATTAAACACAAAAGTATTTAAATAATTTTTCTAGCACTTGCCATTACAATATATGATCTAATAACAGAGCTTCTACATGGTCTCTCAATTTGCTAGAAATAGCAGCAAAAGCTCCTTCAAATCATACCCTAGCATCTTAAGTAAAGAATAGAAAATCATAGGATTGCCACAATAGGAATGCTTTTGATGACAGATCTGCTAAATGAAGGGCTGACCATTAGTTAAATAATGTATGATAAACTTCTTAAGTTGAAAAATACCATAAATAGAAAATAATATTAACCTGTTATTTGTCATGGTAACATTGGGTCTTCGAAAGGCTGCTTCTAAAGGAGTTTTCTTGAAAAAGTTCAATACAATACTCTCTACAAAAAAAAATTGAAAACAAATGAAAATTCCATTCTTCAAAGTGGCCACCATAATTAAAACAAAAGCAATCTATCAGAAGGCATACAAAACTATCAAATCCATCAGTCATACCTTTCTGAATTTGCATTTCTGATGAAACCCTTACTAAGTATTTGACTGGTACTTTATTTTATTGACCCCAAAAGGTTGAAATGCTAAGATGGCCTTCACAGAATTTGAACTCAAAACATAAAGAGCTGGAAGAAATGCCACTAAGTATTTTGTTTGACATGCAAATGATACTACCAGCAGACCACCTTAGATGGTAGTTTCTTTTATTGGCCACAAAGGTCAAAGACACTGAGAACAATATCAAAGGATGAAATACAATGCAAGGAAAGTTTTGCAGTATTCAAAAAGGAATCAACAACAATAAGGACATAACAAAAGATATAAAAATAGAATTAAAAGAAACAAAATAAATTCCTCAATAGTGCAGTAGTCCACCCAGGCAAAATTTCACAAGATTACTCTGCTGTCTGAAGGCACTGAAACAGCCCTTTCTCAATTTCTTTCCTCTTATTTAGAAAAGCATACTTAGAGTAAGCCCATTCAGACTCAGTATTCTTGCCATTCTCATCCACCTTTCAATGCATACACTAGAAAGCAACACCTCTTTCTCTCTACCCTCACCTTCCTCTTCCAATGATACTTGAAGGAATTGATGAGAGCTTGGCCAGTAAGGAAAGTACATGTCTTCAAACCATTCAGACAAGTCTGCCTCAGCCCCAAGGCAGAGAAAGGCTTGCCTCTCTTCCCTGCCAAAAGAAGATGGTACATCAATTTTTACTACAGATTCGACAAACAGCTACATTTTGTCTACATGTGACAGCAGCTGTTTGACATAACCTCACAAGTCATTAATGCATAAACACTGAACGATGGGACAGAGAAAGGTCTCATTCCTTTGCATACATTTCAGCATTTCAGATTGGTTCAGATGTTGGTGCTTCCATGCACAAAGAGCTTGCTTCAAACAGGTTAATTCCTCCCTCTTCCAGCAGCACTACCATACCAAAGACTTTTGAAAATTGTCCAGTCCCCAACCTGAAGGTCCTCCAGAAGAGAATGCTCATACTCAATTCCAGGCTACCATCATCCATAGCCCTCCATAAAAATTAGAGTTGCCTTCTCCCCACCACTGACAGCCAGGAGGAAGGAGGAGGACCAGCAGCAGCAGCTTTTGATAAAATATACTGTATATAGTGTATTAAGTCAAATTCTCCACAATAATGATCCCTCAATCCTTACTAATTTAAACAACCAAAAAGATGAGCCTTTGTGTGTCAGTGTACTTACCCATTTCTCCCCAGGTGAATGGATTTACAGAACCAGTAGTACAATGATAAATTAAAATTGAAGGGGGTTTGACCAGGGCTGTGTACCATCCCACTGTTATCATCAAGTTCACTGGAATGTCAACAGGGACAATATCTGCAACAGCCTTGAATTCACATTTTACAGAGCGTAGAATTCCTTTACCAGCCTGTACAAAGATAAGAATAACAAAGTGAATTTGTGTGTGTGTGTGTGTGTGTGTGTGTGTGTGTGTGTGTGTGTGTGTGTTTGTCTGTGTGCAAGATTTGTTGGCCGAAAGAGAAGAAAGTAAGTGTGCGTGTGTGTTGAGTCTCAAATATGATTCATGATTGAGCCAAGTAGTGGTATGTTTTCCTGCTAATCCAGATCTATGACAATATAGGGAAAAAAACCTACTGTATTTTAACAATTATCAAGAACCCTTATGTAAAAGGAACCCCTAATTTTGGGGGCTTAAAATTTGGAAGAAAGGGATTATAATATTATCCATGTATAAGAAACTCCCATATTTTTATAACTTAATTTTTGACAAAAAGGTGTTCCTTATACACGTTAAGATACAGTATATCATCATCACCATCATTTTACATGTTTTCAATGTTAGCATTGGTTGGATGGTTTGACAGGCTTTAAAGGGTTGGAGGATGACATCTTGCTCCAATGTCTCAGTTATAACATGGTCTCTATGGCTAGATGTCCTTGCTAATACTAACCCTTTTACAGAGTGCATATTTTCATAGCACTAACACTAGTGAGGTTATCATGTCATCAACATGACCTCTTAAGCTTTGTGTTGTTGCTGCTTAATTAGGTTTCTCAACTACACACACGAACACCAGGCATAGTTCTGTTTGCTTCCCAACCATGTAGTTTTGTGTTCAGTCTATTGGACAGCACCTTGGATAAGTCTTGACTAACCAAAGTCTTGTGAATGGATTTGGTAGAAGAAAACTAAAAGAAGCCCATTGTATGTGCATGTATGTAGGTGTATTTGCATCTGTGTCTTTGTTTACATTTAGGGTTTGTGAAAATTGCTATGACCAGTGTTATAGTTATTTTTCTTGCAAATAAATCACCTGCTCACTTTATGTCTTAAAAATACATGAAATAAGAGGTCCCTTAGATTGAAAACAGGCAATGGTTAGTGACAGGAAGAACATCTAGCTGTAAACCAATACTTCAATAATATATTCTTCTAGCCCATGTCAGCAGGGAAAATGGATGTTAAAAAAGATAATTAATGAATTTATATATATATATATATATTACGGAGATGCACTTGCATAGCAAGTGACCTGATCTGAGATCGTGTGCTGGAACGAAAACAATTGCAGCGTGGAAGGTGTTTATAAGCCATTTAAAATAACACACAAAATCCGTTAGATTCACTTCAACATTTAAATTTAATTTGTCAAAATATTTTCGTCGCTTTGAGACCGCGACCTGTTCACTGACAAAATTATATCCTCTCACAAAACAAGGGTGAGCATGAAGTAGATGTCAATGCTTTTAAGCAGTATCTGAACATGTAACTGTGTAATATCAGGAAATGAACCTGCATTATAATAGAAAACATAGGAAAAAGCTGCAGCACCAAACTCTTACCCACCAAAGACCAAGTACAAGATCACTTGCAACTGATTTTAGTGACCCCAGCATGAGTAATCATGAGTAATCATCATCATTTTAATATCCAGTTTTCCACGCTTGCATGGGATGGACACAATCTATTGAAGCAGATTTTCTATGACTGTATATCCTTTCTGTTGCCAACTCTGACCTATTTCCAAGTAAGGTAATATTTCCAATATTTTCCCATGGCTGGACATGTTTCTGTGGAAGATTGGAAACAAAGGACACTGCTTGTATGACAGTGACACATGATGTCAAGACAAACAGGCACTAACACTCATACACACTGGGTTTCTTTTAGTTTCTGTCTACCAAATCTACTCACAAGGCTTTGGTCAACCCAGGGGTATAGTAGAAGGCATTTCTCAAAAGTAGCATGCAAGCTTCTTAACCACATATCCATCAGCAAAAATTGTATTTATTGGTAAAATATAAAGTGTTGATCTTGGTCCAACATCTTGAGATTAGATCCCTGCTACGTCTTTATGTTTTCTGGGCCTACCTCTGATATGGGTGTCTACCATTGTCAGAATAATTTCACTCAGCAGATGTTATTTTCTTTGCATCATATATAAGCCAGTGTGGCTGCTTTTCTTGCCCTGTATTAATTGATGCTATTAATGCTGAGTAACTTTTCTCAGCTCACTCAAACATCCAACAGATCATACTGAGCTCATTTTCCCCAAGTTTTTGCTGGTCTTCTTTATTCCATGCCCAACAATACACTATTATATTTATTATATATGTTTCACAGATAAAAACATTTTGTTGTTTAGCCCCCATGTCAATCCTGATCAAAAAGATCTACAAAAGTTCCAATTGTGTCTCAACGTCATCTACCATTTTTATAAGATGATAGATGCAATTAGAGGAAAATTTTGTTGTTATTTTTAGCAGGTCCAACAATCTTGCAGATACTTCTTCATTGCTAGATAAAGCTTTTGTCTTTCTTTAACATCAGATCAGCCTTAACTGAGCAGATCAAAGGTATTTTATCTATGTCCATGTTAATTTCCTTTCCAGGCCCATATGCACACACCAAATAAGATAATGAGATAATAAGATGATGTGGGTGCTATTTTTAGTAAGTTGAGCAGTTCTACAGAGACTCCCTCACTGACTCAGAAACTAACTCTTCATTAACAATGATGTTACTCTGAACTTCTCCCCATTCCTTACTCTATTATATTCTCTCTACATCTACCTCTATGACTAGTTACGACACTAATTAGCAGAAACTACATCTAACTGATAATCTTAACATTCTATAGACTATATTTCATACATCTGCTGCTTTAAAATTTCAATACTCTGTCATTGAAAAGAAATATACTTGAAATTTCAGAAGTTTTAGGACAAATGGAAATTACTTACAGCAAGATAGAGGCCACTTGGTCCATTGAAATTATCAATCCAACCCTGCAAAATAAAATTTTAGAATTATTATACTAACAAGTTATTTAGGTAAGTGTCTTTTGTTATAACCTGTGTCAACAAGTGCCTTGAGAATAAATTTGGTAGATGGAAACTGTACTGAGCTCATTGTATGTATGTGTGTGAGTGAGAGAGAGAGAGTGTGTGTGTGTGTATGTGAGTGTGTGCGTGCTTGTGTGTGCACGTGTGTGTGTGTGTCATTATCATCATCATTTCATATCTGTCTTCCTTGCTGGTACGGGTTGGAAGGTTCAACAAAATCTGACATTACTCCCCAGTGTTTACTTTGGTATAGTTTCTAATGCCAACTACTTTACAGTGTTTACTAGGTGCATTTTTGTAGCACCAACAAGAGTAAAGACTATTTCACAACTTGCAAGGCTAATTGGCCTAAAATAGCCCCTATAGCTTAAGGAAAATAGAAGAGATAAAGTGCAATGTTTCTAAGCGGAGAGAGAAGGGATGGTAGGTAAGATGAAAGGAACAGATTTATAGCTACAACAAGTTGGTAATGGAGAGAGTAACAAAGCAGAAGACTAGTATTTTTGCTGACAATGTTGCTTGATATACACATTGACAAAGAATTACATAATGTGAACCAAGAAATTTAGATTATAAACACTAGTTGGAGGGTTAAGAGGACATACACACATACACTTATGGTGTGTGTGTATGTGTGAATATTTACATTCTACACTGGGTGACGTACAGACAGTGACATTTGTAGATATTTTTCAGTTAAGAAACAGAAGCTCTGTACATTCAAAGTCAGGTGGAATGGAAAACTCCCTTACTTGAACAGATAAGAGTGAGTGACAGGAAGGGTTTCTGGCTGTAAAACAATATCCCAGTAATATGTATTTGTCTAATCCATGCCAGCATGGGAAAAAGGATGCAAAATGAAGAAAACGAATAAAAGCTATAAATAATAAAATATGGAAGTGAATATTTCCTTTTTCACAGCTAAGTTCATGTAACGGTATTGTAATTCATTGTAGTCAAGGGTTGCCAATTGTAACAGTACTGTTAGGTAGAGTTAGTGGTTACCATTTCTAACAGTAAATGTAATGATATATGCTGATTGTTGACAGTTAGTGATTGTAATGGGTGTTGCTGTTGCAGATGTGCAAGATGAAAGAACAGTGATTGAAGTTATAAACAAATATTTATTACCGTTACCTTTTATACAGCCAAAACCACAACGGGTTGGAATGTATAATATAAGTGGAAAAGCATACGAAGTTACGAGAATTAATTTCTTCTTGTATATTTGTGTACATTTTCTTGACATTGTGTAGTAGTAAACCACAGATAGAAATAGAGTAATATTATAGAGAAAAGAAAGTGTGCTAGTGAAAGTTAGAGAGTTGAGGGTAGTTGTAAGTCTCGTAGTGGCTGATTGTTTTCTTTCTCCTTCTGGCCGTTTGTCTCAAGTGGCTGTCTGCCTGTGGCCATCTCTAGTTGTCTCCGTTCACCAACTGATTCTGGCTTACGGAGTTCTTGTATTTATAACTATATAAAACTAGTTAGAAGGAGAGACATATTGTTGAGGACAACAGATTTCGTTGGGGTCTGTTATCCCAATTCAACTTTTGGTGATATAGAAGAGGTCAAAAGGGTTAAGTGGTAAAGACATAAATCAGCTTGGCAAAGCCATATGTTAAATGTAACTGCTGTTACTATTGTCTCTTCATGAGATAAGTGCTACTGAAATATGGAAAATTTGCCAATTCAGGTTTGAATCTACTCTATGTCTAAATGAAGTCACTACAAACATGTAACAAAATGGGGATAACGATGAAAAGGCATTGAGAAAACGTTTGGGGTATGTACAAAAAAAAAATGAAAATATTACAAAAATTTCCCAATAAAGAAAAACCTACGGAAAAGACCACGGTAACCTCGGTCCTTAATGTCACAATTTGTAAAATAAAATTACTTTTATTTGTGAAAGAAACGTAAGTAACTTTCTGTTTACAAAATTTTAACTGTTCTATAGAATCATGCTCTAAGTGGCTTCGTCATTTATACGTGCCATTCTTGCTACATGTATCCATCTTTTTTCGAAACATTTGCTAGACAACACTTGCCTCTCTACTCTCACCTTCCTTTTCAAGTGATACTTGAAAAAGTTGATGAGAGATTGACCAGAGAGGAAAGTGTTTGTCTCTAATCCTTTTAGACACATCCACCAGATGCATTCTTTCGCCATAGCCACAAGAACAATAAATACAGCTCTTCCTTCCCGTTTAAAGGAAGGAGACTTGACGATAGACTCGGTTGATAAACCAACTCGTCCCACATGTGACAGCAGTCATTCAACATAAGCCCACAGGTCAGAAATGGTTGGACACTGCACGAGTGCGTGCAGAACAGTCTCGTCGCTCTGACCGCATCTCGGGCAGGTCGGCCCCGTGTGTCTCAAACCATGTCGGTAGAGCTTATCCCGAACGGGTAGCACTTCCAGGCTAGGGATCTCTGGAAGTTATCCATAGGTCCCGGCCCGAAAGTCGTCTTGAACAGGCGGGTCAGGTATTCCTCGTCGACGCCCAGGTTCGCCCCGAGATCGTCGTCGTACCTCCCCTCCACTAATCCCCTATAGAATGCATTTGTTGTGATGCAGCCGCTCAGGGTCAACACGGGACGGCAGAGGTGCTGGAGAGCAACGCAACACTCACGGTGCCATTCGCCTAGCCTAGGTCTCTTCTTGATCCACAACTGCAGCTCGGTCATGGAGACGAGCTGCGGGAAAGTGCGTCGCACAAACGGCGACCACACCTGCTCACCGTCGTCTATGTAGAGACAGAGATGTCGCAGTCTCAGCGCATGTCTGCACATCATCAACCACGGCATGCCCAGCCCTCCTTTCAGCGGGTGTTGACAGCAAACGGATCACCTGACCATCGGAACACTTCCTTTCCACAAGAAGCGAAAGAGGATGCGCTCCAGCTTGGAGCGGTCAGGCAGTAGTGGATGACGGACGCGATGAACACGTTTGCCACCTCCGCCCGACCCTTTAGGGACAGTTTCCTCTCGGCCCATTGCTGGCAGAGAGTGGCTACCCTACTTGTAATCTCGTCCCAGTTCTTCCCCGTTTGCAGGTCTGGACCAAACCCAGACGGTATGGGCTTGCTTCTCCAGGTGCCGAGCCACAAGCCCACCGATTGTTCCCGGTTGATCTTCGCTCCCGTCACCACTTCGTACAGAAGCGACGAGAGGGGACATCCCTGACGGACCGAACGTGCAATGTGGAAAGGTCTTGATAGGTGCCCATTGACGTGAACTACCGAACGGATGCTTTTGTACAAAGCAGCCATACAGCCGCGGAAAACGGGTCCGAAGCCGGCCGCTGTGAGGACAGCTTCCAAATATTGATGGTCTACCCTATCGAAAGCTTTGGATTGATCCAAATTGATCAGGGCCCCACCCATGCCAGGTTCCTTAACTACCCGCTCTATGATGTAGCGCATCAGATGGAGGTTGTCATGGATGCTTTGGCCCGGCACGGCGCACGTTTGCGCCTTGCCGACCAGTTTCTCGATGACAAGCGCCAACCGCTTGGCTAACACCTTGGCCAAAATTTTCAGGTCTGCATTCAGCAGAGTGATAGGCCTAAAGTTATCTATGACATTCCCCTTGTTTGGATCTTTCTTTAGCAGCGTTACGGCTCCTTGGCTCACAAAACCAGGAATGCTCCCGTTCTGCTGCCAGTTGCAGTACACCGCCGCCAAGACGTCTCCAAACAAGTCTGGCATACAGTTGTAAAGCTCGTAGGGCAGACCATCCAAACCCGGAGATTTGTGCTTCGAGCATCCCGCCATCGCGTCCCTCACTTCCGCCGCCGTGACGGCACCTTCGCAGCACTCCACCTATCTTGCCGAGAGTCATGGCAGGCTGTGCAGGTAGGCACTGAAGTCCACCCTGCATTCTCGCTCGCCACTCATCCCGAACAGTCAGGCAAAATGTTGCTGAAAGGCCTCGCACATCTTGCTCAGCTCGAGCAATTCGTGCCCCTGTTCATCTCCCAGAGACCGGATGGTGGCTCTGTTGCCCCGCTGCGCCTCCGCCACCCAGGCCTCTCGCACGGCTCCAACACCTTCGTTCCTTAGAGCACGCATTCTTGCCCTGACAGCACATCCTTCGTGTTTGGCGTTGAAATGTTGGTCGAGGGCGAATTTCGCCGCCAAAACGTCGGATGCGATGCTGCTTCTTAATGCCTCCTGTAACTTATTCACTAGCCCTCCCTCTACTCTGTTTCTATCTACGGCTAGTGCCTTGCTATATCTAGTTGCTTCTGCTTTTACTGCTCTCTTGAGGGCAAACCACCATTTGTTGTTGATGATGGCTCTCGTCAAAGCCCTCTTTACTAACGTGCTAATCTGGTCTCTGAAAACCTGTCTCGACGGGAAAGACGCATTTAGTTTCCAGTAACCGGGACCCTGCCTATGTGCCTTATCTAAGTCTAGCATACACATCACAAGTTTGTGATCCATGTAGCTGACTGTGTGGAATTGTGGACATCCTAAGCTATCTCTATCTATTGTCCTACACACTATCCTATCTAGATACGATCTCGACGACCCAATGCGGTTGCTCCATGTCCACGTTGGCACATTTGGGTGTTCAAGTCGGTACCTGTCAGACAGTTGAAAGCGTCTGAGCAGGTCTCTGAGGCATTTGCATCCCCTTCTATTGTTGTCTCTCCCCATGTAGTCTAGATGCGTGTCCAAGGTAGCATTCCAATCCCCCACTAAAAGTAAAGGACGAGACGTTCCCAGGAATACCTCTAGACGTCGAAAGAAATCTGACCGACCTGTTAAAGGAGGAACATAGACTGCTAGCAGCCGAAAAGCGCATCCATTGCTGCCGTCAACATCCAGCACAACCAGTCTTGCCTCCGAGTCTATAAATATCGTCTTTACTTCGAGATCCAGACTCTTGCGAAAAAGAACCACCGTGCCACTACTGCCCATCCTCGGCAGACAAGGAGAAAAATAAATGTTAAATTGTCCGCTAAACATGGACTTTAGGGCCCGCGATTCATGGAGTCTGGTCTCACTTATGGCTATGATTTCCAAGTTATGTGACTTGATATCATTTAAGAGGTACCCTTGTTTCCAAGGGGACCCCAAGCCACGCGCATTTACACAACCAATTTTGAGCATGACTCTATTGAAATATGTGCTTTAAAGCACAAAAAGAAAAGAGCAGAGAGTTACTTACTTGTTTGAAAGTTTTGTTTCCTCCTTGGATTTTTCACCAAGGAGGCTATTGTACAATTTCTTGCAGAAATATTTTTGACATCCCCCTACCGCATTGGGGTAGAGGGATTTTATTTTGTGGTGCAATACTGGTGTTACGTGATATATTTTTATGTGTTTAGGCGGTGTTGTGTGTGGGTGATTGTTTGTTTTGATGTCGTTATTTGTGATGTTTGTTTTAGAGTTGATGTATTTCATCAACTCTGTGTTTGTAGTGTCTATTGCTGTTAGCATTGTTTTTGGTGTGTTATTATTGGTGTCTATCGTGTAGGAGTTGGGAGTATTTTCGGGAGATGTGAATCTCCCTGCTTTGTTGTTGTTTGTTTTTCTTTTTTTGCTCCTCTTCCTCCTTCCTTTTTGGGCTATTTGCCATTCCTCATTACTTTCCTCGTCTTCAGAGGAAATATCTGAGAAATCGGAAGGGGGTAGGGGCATGTTGTATGGATCTGTATTTGCTTTTGTAAGTGGTTGTGTTGTTGTTTTTGTTGTTGTTGGTTGTTGAATTTTTGGTTGTGGTGTAAGTGATGTGGGGGAAGGGGTATCAGTTTTTGTATTGTCTTTTCTTTTTTCGTCTTCTTCGTTTGTTAATTTTGCAGTTTTTGTAGTGTTTTCTTTCATTGATGTTGATGTTGCTTTTGTTGTTTTTTGTGTGGATGGCGGTGTGGGCAGCAAGATTTTTTTTATAGGTTTAGTTAGTCCTTGTTGTTGTTGTCGTTGTGTTTTTAGGGCAGTCGGACACTCCTTTTTGAGGTGTACCTCACTGTCACATAAGTAACAGCGAGGCCGCCTGCCCTCTGCCACTACATGTAAATTTTGGTTTGGTGACAAACGGATGTAAGGCGGAATTTTTTGTATTTCTTGTTTGTTTGTGTGGAACAGGATTTGTACGGTTTTTCCTGTCCAGTTGCTTTCTCCAACGGTGATTTGGAGGATATTAATATTGTCCATGTCGACACATATGGCCGATAGCAACCATAGTGTGTCTATTGTTGGAGGTGCATGCTTTATCGTTACCTTTGTTACCTTTTGGCCAAGGTAACTAGGTATCATTGTTATTTCTGGTGTGTGAAGAGTTAGCGTTGAAAATTTCTTCGCTAACTCTTCATTTCGAAAAATCACTTGGACATGTGCATATCTATGCTACCATGTGATGTATATTTTATGAGACCATATTAAATTTAAACATTTTTGAATTTTGTCTGTACTGGCCTGTTCTGGCCTTCTACTTTTAGTATTTATTACTTTGTATATGATGGTTTTTTTATTAGTTTCTTGTAATGTATGTTCGGGGATGTTTAAATGTACTTCATTGTTTTCTTTTGTGATCAACCTTCTCATATCTATTATTTCTCTTGTCGTGTATGACACAATAGTTTCTTTTTGCTTCAAAGCTTCAGCAAAGTTTTTTTTGTTATTGTTGTTATTGTTGTTGCTGGTGCTGGCACTAGTATTGGTGGCAGATGTGGCATTTGTGACTGTGTCAGTGGTGTTGTGGCTTGTTTTCATTTTTCCTTCCTCTCTTTCGCTTGTTGCTGAAGAGAGCAAATGTTGAGTTGAACTGTTGCTACTGCTGTAGCTGTTGTTGTTGTTGTTGTTGTTGTCGTTGGTGGTGGTGATGATGGCATCAGCAGAAATGGTGTTTACGTCAGAGACATTAGTGACGGTTTTTATGCATGGTTTTGTAACCTTGGTTACAGTTTTGTTTTTGTTATTGGTGGTGGTGGTGGTGGCGGTGTTAATTTTCATGTTAACACCTGCATCTGTGTGTGTGTTGTCCCTTTCCCTTTTCTTCATTCCTTCGTTCAAATGTGGTGAAGGCAATGTAGGAAAATCAGCGTCAAACGACATGCTGCAAAATTCAGCGTTCGTTTGACGAAATTTCTCATGGCTCGAAAACACCATCATCCAAAACAAAAAATGGCTAGAAAGCCGAAATCAATTTTAAAACCTGGAAATATGCCACACAGGGCAGATCTCCGTTGCAAAAAAACTTGCACCACAGAGTCTATAAGTTGTTGTACAACTTTCTATACAAAATTTACTTTAGAAACAAACTTTTAAAAGCATAAAAAAGGCAAAACTTATGGAGCCGGATACATCTAGTCTATTGTTCGTCCATAAAGATAGATAGATAGATAGATAGATAGATAGATAGATAGATAGATAGATAGATAGATAAATAAATAGATAGATAGATAGTCAGATGGGTAGAGGGAAAGACAGAGAGGAGTATCCACCTTCCTATTCATCATTCATTAATTAATTTATTTACTTAGTCCTTTACCATTGTATTCGAATGAGTTTAAGGATGGTGACCTCTTAAAAAAAAAACAGGTGCTGTTTGGTCATCACTGAAAGCCTTTTTGCATTCTTTTTTTCTTCTTTTCCTTCTCTTTTTCCCTCATTCTTTCTTTTTCCTTCTTTTCCCTCCTTTCTTTCTTTTTCTCTGAGTTATATTGAGAATATACCCCTTCTAAACATTCATTTTTGGAGGGAATTTTCATAAAGTGTAGTTCTGCATGAAAATACATTAGTATAATATTTGCAAATTAACAATTTGAAAAATCAATCAGTAAATGAAATGAAATAGAACAAATATATATATATATATATATATATATATATATATATATATATATATATAAGGTGAAGTATATTTGCCACTTAAATGTGGCTGACCCCTAAGGGTAGATGTTACTGTTGCTTTTAGCCCCAGGAGAACATCTCCTCCAGCTGGCTATCGACACACATCTGTGTCCTGTCTATATTTGCAGGACACAGACACAGATGTGTGTCGATAGCCAGCTGGAGGAGATGTTCTCCTGGGGCTAAAAGCAACAGTAACATCCACCCTTAGGGGTCAGCCACATTTAAGTGGCAAATATACTTCACCTTGTCGTGCAGTTACTGTTAATACCTCGCTCAGAGATTTAACATTGCTTATATATATATATATATATATATACACACACACACACACACATATACATACACACACGTATATATATACACACATATATATACATATACATATATATATATATATATATATATATATATATATATATATATATAAAGCTAGAATATCCCAATGCTTCACTTATATATATATCTGAACATTTGTAGAGATGAGCCACATTTGGAATAAACAATTCAAACATTCAATTGTGTGTGTGTGTGTGTGTGTGTGTGTGTGTGTGTGTATTCGTTTTATTTTATTTTATTTACTGATTGATTTTTCAAATTGTTAATTTGCAAACATTATATTAATGTATTTTCATGCAGAATTACACTTTATCAAAAAATTCCCTCCAAAAATGTATGTTTGGAAGGAGTATATTCTAAATATAACTCAAAGAGGAGAAAAAGAAAGGAAAAAGAAAAGAAGAAAAAGAGGAAACAGGAAACAAGAAAAGAGGGCAAAAAAAGAAAAGTAAAAAAAAGAAAGAAAGCAAAGACTTTCAGTGATGACCACACCACACCTGTTTTTTGTTTGTTTCTTTTTTAAGGGGCCACCATCCTTAAACCCATTCCAATACAATCGTAAAGGACTAAGTAAATAAATAAATGAATAGTGAATAGAAAGGGGGCTGTCTACCTGACTGTCTGTCTGTCTGTCTGTCTGTCTGTCTGTCTGTCTATCTATCTATCTATCTATCTATCTATCTATCTATCTATCTATCGTGTTGTTACATCATCTGCCTAACATTTCATTGAACAAAGATTTGTTTACATTTTTGCTTTCGAGGTGTATGAAGCGCCCAATTTTTGTTTTGGTATTTTTAAGGGCGGAATTGGCCCCTAGGGGCAGTTTCATCACTACTTTAATATCGAATCTTCTTTCTCGATTTTAAAAATGTCGAGAAATTTGATTGTGGAGCACTGGTCAAAGTCATTCATGGATGAACATTTTCCGGTAAATTTTCAGATTAACACCCGCATGATTTTCACTAGGGTGTTAGGGTTAGGGTTTTAGGGTCAGGGTTAGGGTTACAGTTACGGCTTTAGGTTTAGGGAATTCTGTCCCTAAGCCTAACCCTAAAACCCTAACCCTGATCCTAAAACCGTAACCCTAACACCCTAGTGAAAATCGTGCGGGTGTTAATCTGAAAATTTACCCATTTTCCCCGCCTAGGAGTGATGGAGAGAAAAAAAGAAGAATGAATCTTTCGAACGCGCACACTCCAAAACAAGTGCTGGAAAAGAAATTGTTGTCATTGCTAGGAATAATAATTCCACAACCGTTGTCAGCCCTGTCATCACCACCACGACTACCACATCCACTACCACAACAACCATTAACAACAACAAGATCAATATTATCGCTACAATTGTGCCTGCTGATTCGCATGAATTGAATATCTCACCTATTACTGGTGAAGATATTAATACTAATAAGAATGCACCATCCACTGTTTCTGGTATCGCCAATACAAACATTACCACCACCACCAACAAAAAGAGCACTATGGTTACTAAACCAAATGCCCCAAGCAATGTCACTACTGACACTAGTGACACCAATTTTGCTGCGACAACCACCAACACCCACAAAGACAACAACAATACAAAGAAAAGTTCCACAAATTTTGAAGAGATGTTAAAACAAAAAAAAGAAATTCTACATTTCACAAATGAAGAACTACTTGAGACCAGGTCACTTTTCACAACATCCGGGCAAAACTTAATATTACACACACCATAACACGTTAGAGATGATGTTGAAAAAAAGACAATCATGTATAAAATAATTTTAAAAAACCCCAAAATCAACAGAACAAATCACAAAAACAGATGTAGAAAAATGTGCTAAACCCATCATGAAAATCAAAGAGTACATAAACTGGGGTCTCCAATATAATACTGTGCAGGTCCACTTCCATAATCAGGATGAAGCAAAACAACACTACGCAAGCTTTACAAAATGATGAACTCGTCATGATCCCATACTACATGGGACAGAAAGTCAGTAAAATAAAAATAAAGAATGTCCTACCCAAAATTGAATCAAAGTGGATCACATCAGCGATATGTTTTCATTTGAAAACAATAAACATAATAGAAATCGCTGTTTTTCATAATGAAAATTGGACAGGCAAATCAATTGAAATCACAATCCAAATGGATCAAGATTCAATTGAAAAATTGCCAAATGTGATCCAACTTGAGAACAGACAAAGCCTGTATGTGGTGGCAGAGGGGGAAAAACCACGTTGCTACCTCTGCGGCAACCCAGACCACTTAATAGCAAAGTGCGTTTTGGCACATAAAAAACAACAACAAGGAGAACAATTACAATCAAAACACCAAACAAATAGAAGACAACTTTTGCTACCAACACCACCAAACCCACAAATGATCCAAGAAATATACAAAAAAATGGAATCTTGTCAAGAGCAACATATCAACAAGCAAAACCAAACGACATCACCATCAACACCAAGAAGAGAAACAACACCACCACCAACATCAAAAGATAGACCAACACCAGCACCAAGAATAACAACCAAGAAAACAAATATCAATGAAGAAAAGACAAATACTAACCCTAATTCCCCAACAACACACACACCACAAAACACAACATCTAAAAGTACACACATAAAACCAGATGCCTTGCCCTTACCCCCTTCTGATCTGTCGGACTTTTAGTCTAACATTGAAAGTCCAGTAGAATGGCAAATAGCCACAGGGGGTAAAAGAAAAAGATTAAAAAAAAACAAGACAAAATCAAACACAAGCAAAGCAGAGAGGTACACATCGCCTGAAAGCCCCTTACACAACCAAACCAGCACCAACACCACAAAAACGCATACAATGCTCTCTGCTATAAACACAAAAGACACAAAACTAATGAACTATATCGCATCTCACACAAACATATATGAAGATGACTTCAAAAATAATCACCCACGAACAACACCACCAGAACATATTAAAATAATACACATGACACAAACACAGTAGCACACACTCAAATCCTTCTATCCAAATGTGGTAGGAGAGTTCCAAAAATTCCTATCTAAAAAGTTATGTAAAGACCTCCTTCAAGACACTTCAAAGGAGGAGGAATGTAAAACTTTTGAAATGAGTAAGTAACTTTCTCTCTCGTCTCTTTACTGTTTCGACAAAATTATGCTTAAATTAGGTTGTGTAAATGTATGTGGCTTGGCATCAGCTTGGAAACAAGGTTATCATCAAGTCACAGAATGTAGAAATCATAGCTATCAGTGAAACCAGACTCAGTAACCCGAGCCCTCGCATCCATGTTTGGCGGACAATTCGACATTTATTTTTCTCCCTGTCTGCCAAACATGGGTGGTGGTGGTACCACGGTGCTTTTTCGGAAGAGTCTAAGCCTAAAAGTAAGGCCAATATTCCTAGACCCAGAGGGTAGGCTGGTTGTCTTGGACGTCAATGGCAGAAATGAGTGTGCTTTCCGTCTGATGGCAGCGTATGCACCATCCTTAACGGGTCGAGCGGATTTCTTTAGACGTCTAGAGGTTTTCCTGGGAACGTCTTGACCTTTACTGTTAGTAGAGGATTGAAACGCTACCTTAGACACACATTTAGACTATGTGGGAATGGATAGGAATAGAAGGGGATGTAAGTGCCTCAAAGACCTGCTCAGACGTTTTCATTTGTCTGACAGGTTCTGACTCAACCATCCGAACATGCCAACGTGAACTTGGACAAACCGCGTTGGATTGTATCTAGATAGAGTTCTATGTAGGACAGAGGATAGAGATAGTGTAGGATGCCCACAATTTAAAATAGTCAGCTACACAGATCACAAATTTGTGATGTGTACACTCGACTTAGATAAGACACATAGGCAGGGTCCCAGTTACTGGAAACTGAACACTTCACTCTTAGCGCGGCAGGTTTACAGGAACCAGATTAGCGAGTTAATTAAGAGGGCATTAACAGGAGCCATCGTTAACAACCGCTGGTGGTTTGCCCTAAAAATGGCAATTAAATCGGAATCGATTAGGTTTAGCAAAGAATTAGCGATAGATCGAAATAGAGTAGAGGGAGACTTAGTTAAGAAACTAGAAGTACTTACAACTGGCAGCGCAACCAACGTGTTGGCTGCGAGGATGGCCCTCGACCAACACCTCAACACCAAACACGAAGGTTGTGTCGTCAGAGCTAAAATGCATACCTTAAGGAACAAAGGGATCGAAGCTGTGCAAGAAGCCCGGGTAGCAGAGGCACAATGCAGCAACAAAGCCACCATTCGGTCTCTAATAGATCAACAGGGATGCAATTTACTCAAATCCGAAAGGATGTATGAGGCCTTTCAACAGCACTTTGCTTGACCGTTTGGTGTGAGTGGTGGGTCGGAACGCAGGATAGACTTCAGTACCTACCTGACTGGCCTGCCGCAGCTCTCTGCAAGAGAAGCAGAGTGTTGTGAGGGTCCCATCACAGCTGCTGAAGTAAGGGATGCAATGGCGGGCTGTGCGAGGGATAAGTCGCCTGGATTGGATGGTCTACCCTACGAGCTGTATTGTCAAATGCCAGATTGTTTGGCGACCTCTTGGCATCAATCTACTGCAACTGGCAACAAAACGGGAGAATTCCCGGTTTCGTGAGCCGAGGTGCAGTGACATTGCTGAAGAAAGACCCAAACAAGGGGAATTTTATAGATAATTTCAGGCCCATCACTCTGCTCAATGCAGATTTTAAAATTTAGGCCAAAGTAATAGCCAAGAGGTTGGCGCTTGTTATCGATAAACTGGTCAACAAGGCGCAAACATGCGCCGTGCTGGGCAGAAGCATCCATGACAACTTCCACCTCATGCGCTACATCATGGACAGGGTAGTTAAGGATCCTGGCATGGGTGGGGCGCTGATCAATTTGGATCAATCTAAAACTCTCGATAGGGTCGACCATCAATACCTGGCGGCCGTCCTCAGGGCAGCTGGCTTTGGTCCCATCTTCCGCGGTTGGATTGCTGCCTTGTATAGCAGCATCCAATCAGTAATTCGGGTAAACAGTCACCTGTCAAAACCGTTCGAAATCACGTGTTCGGTCCATCAAGGATGTCCCCTGTCGGCGCTTCTGTATGTATTGTCTCTCGAGCCACTACTGCAGAAGCTGGCGACACTGAGGGGTATCCCACGGGAGCTCAGTTGTGGGACGAGCGTGTCGGCATATGCGGACGATGTCAACGTCATAGTCTCAAGCCAAAAGCACATTGAGATGCAAGCGAGACACTTAAAGAATATGAAACGGTAACAGGAGCAAAAATTAACCCAGAAAAGTCACTGGGTTTGCTACTCGGCACCTGGAGAAGCAAGCCCATACCGTCCAACAGCAACTCCGTAGTGGAACGCTGGACGGAAGGACCGGTTAAACTGCTTGGGGTCTGGTTCAGTCCGGACCTCCAAATGGATAAGAACTGGGACGAGATCACGAATAGAGTGGTCACTCTCAGCCAAACATAGGCCGAGAGAAAGCTATCTCTAAAAGGTCGGGCGGAGGTGGCTGATGCGTATATCGCATCAGTCATCGATTACCGCCTGACCGTTGTGCCTTGTCCTGATGCCACCATCACGAAACTAGAACGCATACTCTTCCTCTTTCTGTGGAAGAGTAGCGTTCTGATGGTGAGGCGATCCATTTGCTGTCAACATCTGGGGATGCTGTGGTTAATGATGTGCAGACATGCGCTGAGACTGCGGCATCTCTGGAACACCATTGACGACGGTGAACAGGTGCGAGCACTGTTTGTGAGGTGCGCCTTCCCGCAGCTCGTCTCACTCACCGAACTGCAAACATGGATGAAAAAGAGACCGAAACTGGGCGATTGGCACCGCGAGTGTCGCCCAGCTCTACAGCAGCTCTGCCGTCGAGGATCAAACTTGTGCAACTTCCAAACAACCAATGTGTTCTATAGCGGACTAGTGGAGGGGAGGTCCGATGACACTCTCGGGGAAACCTGGGTCTATGGATAACTTCCAGAGATCCCTGGCTTGGCAATGCTGTTTGAGAGAAGATCTACAGACACGGTTTGAAAACCACCGGACCGACCTGCCCAAGTTGCGGTCAGAGCGACAAAACTGTTCTGCATGCACTCGTGCAGTGTCTAGATATTTCAGAGCTGTGGACCTTTGTCGAACGGCTGTTGTCACGTGTGGGACAAGCCCGTTTATCAGCCGAGTCTATCGGGAATATTGTTCTGCCACCTTCCTTTAAACAGGAAGGGAAAACAGTTTTCGTAACACTGATAGCTATGGCAAAAGAATGCATGTGGTGGATGCATTTGGAAGGTTTACAAACAAACACTTTCCTCTCTGGTCAGTCTCTTGTCAATTATTTCAAGTACCACTTGAAAAGGAGGATGAGAATAGAGAGGAAAGTGTTATCGAATGAAAGTTTCAAAAAATGGGTAAATGTGGCAAGAATGGTAAATATGAAAGAGGACACCATTTTAAGCATAAACTTATAACAAAAAGAGAAAACGAGAGAAAAGGTACTTACTTTTATGTACATTTTGAACTGCCTGAGGTGACCTTGGTATTTTTTTGTAGGTTTTTCTCTCTAAACTGTGAATATTATTTATTCCCGTTTTTTTGGAAAATTAGAATTTTTGTACACCACACACCCAACGATTTCAATTCCTGTTGATTTGACTTTTCTTTGTGTGTCCAACCCACTCCACCTCGAAAATGAAAAAACTCTACATTTGTATTTCGTCCAATTTCTATGTTTAGCCCTGTGTTGCTATAATAAAAAGATAGCTATCTATCTATCTATCAGCACAATGAGTGTCGCGTTGCTCTCAAGCAACTCTGCCGTCTGGGACCAAACTTGTGCGACTTCATCACAACAAAGGCATTCTATAGAAGATTAGTGGAGGGGAGGTGCGACGACATTCTCGGGCAGAATCTGGGCGTCAATGAGGAACACCTGACCCGCCTATTTAGGACAACCTTCGGGCTGGGACCTATGGACAATCACCAGAGATCCCTAGCCTGGCAGTGCTATCGAGAAGCATTACCTGTTCAGGATAAGCTCTACAGGCACGGTTCGAGACACACCGGACCGACTTGCCCGAGATGCAGTGATACACGTTCCCCTTTTTTTGTTTTTCCGAACGATTTTGATCGGAATTTTACTTTTTTCTCATTTTTTTACCCTTTTTTTCTCTCATTTTTGAAAAGAAAAGCTCTACATATGCATTTGTCCCCTCTGTGTTCAGCCCTGTGTGGCTAATAAAGAAAGTTGCCTGCCTGCCTACCTACCGACCTATTGTGAGTGTTGTGTTGCTCTTGAGCAATTATGCCGTCCTGAGTCGACCTTGCATTCTATAGGGGATTAGCAGAGGAGAGGTACAACAACGATCTTGGGGTGCACCTGGGCGTCGACAAGGAATACTTGACCTACATGTTCAAGACAGCTTTCAGGCCGGGACCTATGGACAACTTCCAGAGATCCCTGGCCTGGCAGTGCTATCAAGAATCACTACCTGTTCGGGATAAGCTCTACAGGAATGGCTCAAGAAACACAGGGCCAACCTGCCCAAGATGAGGTCAGAGCGATGAAACCATCCTACACGCACGCGTACAGTGTCCAACCATTTCCGAACTGTGGGCTTATGTCGAATGACTGCTATTGTGTGTGGGATGAGTCGGTTTATCAACCCAGTCTATCATGAATATTGTCACGCCTCCTTCTTTGAAATGGGAAGTAAGTGCCATTTTCATCATACTTGTGGCTATGACGAAAGAATGTGTATGGTGGACGCATCTGAAAGGCCTAGAGACAAACACTTACCTCTCTGATCAATCTCTCATCAACTTCTTCAAGTATCACTTGAAGAGGAAGGTGAGAGTGGAGAGGGAAGTTTTGTCTAGTGAATGTTTCAAAAAAAGATGGGTGAATGTAGCAAGGATGGCACATGTGAATGACTGAGCCAGCTTGAGCATAATCCTATGAACCAAAATAAGAAAGGAAAAAAGAGTCACTTACTGTAAAAAATTGCATGACATTATTGCCCAAGGTTTCTGTGGTCTTTTCTGTAGACTTTTCTTTCAACGGATACACATAATCTGTTTTCCTGTTTTCCCTATTGATTGGCGTTTTTTTTTTTCTCCATGATCCCTTTTGAATGAAATTCGATCCACATTTTTTTTTCTCTTCTTCCCAAAACGAAAAGCTCTACTTTGTATTTTGTCCCCTCTATGTTCAGCCCTGTGTGGCCAATAAAGAAACATATATATCTATCTATCAGCCTATCTACTTACCTATATTTCTATCTATCCATCTACATTGTCTAGGAACCTCACCCAAAAAAAAATAAAAAACAATGTCCTCTACTAAACAAAATCCTCAAAAAACATCTGTTTTATATAAATGAACAAGCTGTTTCTACATTCACAAAATTTTATTTGACGCGTTCCGGAGAGGAATAAAAGCCCTAATAATAATGAAGAAATAAAAGGATGTCTTTTCCAAAATTCTGACAACTTTTTTCCTCAATATTCAATTCTGTATGTCATACCTAACACTCTATACTTATACATATATATATATATATATATATATATATATATACGCATATATATATATATGTATATATATGTATATACATATGTATGTATATATATATATATATATATGTATATATATATATATACATATGTATGTATATATATATATATACATATGTATGTATATATATATATACATATGTATGTATATATATATATACATATGTATGTATATATATATATACATATGTATGTATATATATATATACATATGTATGTATATATATATATATATATATATATATATATATATATATATATATATATATACATATACATACATATATACATATATATATATACATATATACACATATGTTGATGTTGTAGGAGAGAAATGTGTTCGCATGGATCATGGTACGCTTGCACTAAATGAGGATGCAAAGAAAGAGATGCCACTACGATAGATTGCTTAATAAAGAGAATGAATGGGAGAAAGAGAGCCTGCCGTATGTCGACCCAATAGAGGGACCAGCTATCCAAGTTGATAGTACCAGGGTAGATAAAGCAATTAAGAGTATGAAGACCGGGAAAGCCCCCGGCCCATCAGGAATCACTGCAGAGATGCTCAAAATATCTGGCAGTGTTGGCTATAGCCTAGTCACCCGTATTACGAACCAGGTGATACACGAAGGAGTCATACCCAATGACTGGTGTAGCAGCATCATAGTCAACTGCTACAAAGGTAAAGGTGACGCTTTAGATACAAATAATTACAGAGGCATCAAGCTGTAAGATCAGGTTATGAAAGTTACAGAGAGGGTCATAGCCCAACTAATTAGGGAGCGAATCAATTTAGATGAGATGCAGTTTGGGTTCGTGCCAGGTAAAAGCACTACTGATGCCTTATTTCTAGTGAGACAGTTGCAGGAGAAATACCTAGCTAAGGATAAACCTCTGTACCTGGCTTTCGTTGACATGGAGAAAGCCTTTGACAGGGTCCCCCGATCCCTTATCTGGTGGTCAATGAGGAAACTTGGGATAGAAGAATGGTTAGTGAGAGCTGGGCGAGCCATGTACAGAGATGCTGCCAGTAAGGTAAGGGTTGGAAATGAGTACAGCAATGAATTCCGGGTAGAGGTAGGGGTCCACCAAGGTTCCATCCTCAGCCTCCTCTTATTTATCATAGTCCTCCAGGCAATCACAGAGGAGTTCAAGACAGGTTGCCCCTGGGAGCTCCTCTATGCTGATGACCTTGCCCTAATTGCGGAGTCACTATCAGAACTAGAGGAGAAGTTTCAGGTGTGGAAGCAAGGTCTAGAATTGAAGAGCCTTAGAGTCAACCTAGCTAAAACCCAAATCCTAATAAGTAGGAAGGTAGATAAAACACAAACCCCTTCAGGTAGATGGCCCTGCTCAGTATGTAGAAAAGGAGTAGGTAGTAACTCTATAAGATGTACCCGGTGCAAGCTATGGACACATAAGAGGTGCAGCAACATCAAAGGCAGGTTAACTAGCAAGTTAGTTTTTGTTTGTGGCAGATGTTCAGGTGCAATAAACATTGTAAACAAACAGGAAACAACTTCTATCTCATTCCAGAGTGAACAACTAGAGGTAGTCGATAGCTTC
>NC_142934.1:35927093-35932093 GCF_046866305.1 Octopus bimaculoides
CACATTCCAGGGAGAAAAACTAGACATAGTTGATAGCTTCCGCTATCTAGGTGACCAAGTTAGTAGTGGGGGAGGGTGCGCTGAAAGTGTAGCTGCTAGAATAAGAATAGCCTGGGCAAAGTTCAGAGAGCTCTTACCTCTGCTGGTGACAAGGGGCCTCTGACTTAGAGTAAAAGGCAGACTGTATGATGCATATGTACGAACAGCCATGCTTCATGGCAGTGAAACATGGGCTGTGACTGCTGAGGACATGCGTAGGCTCGCAAGGAATGAAGCCAGTATTCTCCGATGGATGTGTAATGTCAGTGTGCATACTAGACAGAGTATTAGTACCTTGAGAGAAAAGTTGAACTTACGAAGCATCAGTTGTGGTGTGCAAGAGAGACGATTGCGCTAGTATGGTCATGTAGCGAGAATGGATGAGGATAGCTGTGTGAAAAAGTGCCACACCCTAGCAGTTGAGGGAACCTGTGGAAGAGGTAGGCCCAGGAAGACCTGGGATGAGGTGGCGAGGCACGACCCTTGAACACTGGGCCTCACTGAGGCGATGACTTCTGACCGAGGCCTTTGGAAATATGCTGTGCGTGAGAAGACCCGGCAAACCAAGTGAGAACTAAATCTAAGGCCTCAACCAGTCCACTTATGCGTACCTTCATTCACTGGACACTAAACTCCACTTGCGAAAACCTGTTGAGTCAAGTGAAATCGAAATCGAGTTAACTTGGACATAAACTCCACTTGCGAAGACCGGTTGGGGCAAGTGAAATCGAGTTAAATTGGACAGTAAATTCCACTTGCGAAGACCAGTTGAGGCAAGTGAAATCAAAATCGAAATCGAGTTAAATTCGATGACTGGCACCCATGCCAACATCGTCTCCTTCATTGGACACGAAACTCAGCTTGTGAAGACTTATTGGGACAAGCGAAATCGAAATCGTGATGGCACCTGTGCCCAGCGTCGCCTTTCTGGCACTTGTGCCCGCGGCATGTGTAAGGACTTTCGAGCGAGATCCTTGCCAGTGCCCCTGGACTGGCTCTTGTGCAGGTGGCACATAAAATACACCATTTTAAGCATGGCCGTTTCCAGTACCGCCTGACTGTCCTTCGTGCCGGTGGCACGTAAAAAGCACCCACTACACTCTCTGAGTGGTTGGTGTTAGGAAGGGTATCCAGCTGTAGAAACTCTGCCAAATGCTGCGCGTGAAAGACCCAGCAAGCCAAGTGAGACCTAAACCTAAGGCCTCAGCCAGTCCACTTATGCGTACTTTCCTTCATTGGACACTAAACTCCACTTGCGAAGACCTGTTGAGGCAAGTGAAATCTAAATCGAGTTAAATTCGACGACTGGCACCCATGCCAACGTCGTTTCAAGTGAAATCGAAATCAAGTATATTGGACACTAAACTCCATTTGCGAAGACCTGTTGAAGCAAGTGAAATCGAAACCGAGTTAAATTCGACGACTGGCACCCATGCCAACATCGTCTCCTTCATTGGACACGAAACTCAGCTTGCGAAGACTTATTGGGGAAAGCGAAACCTGTGCCCAGCATCGCCTTTCTAGCACTTGTGCCCGCAGCATGTGAAAGGACTTTTGAGAGAGATTGTTGCCAGTGTACCTGGACTGGCTCTTGGGCGGGTGGCACATAAAATACACCATTTTGAGTGTGGCCATTGCCAGTACCGCCTGATTGGCCTTCGTGCCGGTGGCACGTAAAAGCACCCACTACAGTCTCTGAGTGGTCGGCGTTAGGAACGGCATACAGCTGTAGAAACTCTGCCAATTGGAAATATGCTGTGCGTGAGAAGACCCGGCAAGCCAAGTGAGACCTAAATCTAAGGCCTCAGCCAGTCCACTTATGTGTACCTGCCTTCCTTCATTGGACACTAAACTCCACTTGTGAAGACCTGTTGAGGCAAGTGAAATCGAAGTCGAGTTAAATTTGATGCCTGGCACCCATGCCAACGTCGTCTCCTTCATTGGACACGAAACTCAGCTTGCCAAGACTTATTGGGGCAAGCGAAAGCGAAATTGTGATGGCACCTGCGCCCGGCGTCGCCTTTCTGGCACTTGTGCCCACGGCATGTGTAAGGACTTTCGAGCGAGATCATTGCCAGTGCCCCTGGACTAGCTCTTGTGCAGGTGGCACATAAAATACACCATTTTAAGCGTGGCCGTTGCCAGTACCGCCTGACTGGCCTTCGTGCCGGTGGCACGTAAAAAGCACCCACTACACTCTCTGAGTGGTTGGCGTTAGGAAGGGCATCCAGCTGTAGAAACTCTGCCAAATCAGATTGGAGCCTGGTGTAGCCATCTGGTTTCACCAGTCCTCAGTCAAATCGTCTAACCCATGCTAGCATGGAAAGCAAACGTTAAACCACAATGATGATGATATACATATATATATGTATATATATATACCAGTGGCGTGCGGTGACTTCCGGGGTTGGTCATGTAATGAATTTCTTGCCCCACCCTGGCAATTTTTCAGTAAATAAATTTTCGTATTCCTGCAATTTACATATGGGAGATTCTGAATATGCAATCACCCCCGTATGACCTAGAACGAGCAGGGAATAAAAACTGGCTCTGTAAAGATGAGCCTAAAATAAGTGTATTGTTTGTATTTTTGTCTCTCTTTGAAACGTCAGTACTTTCCCATCCTCACTCTCCCTTAAAAAGTCTAAAAATCATAAGTGAAAAGTAATAAAGATGAAATTGGATTCTGTTAATATTTTTGCATATTCGGAATCTTTGTTAAAGATAGGAATCCGAAAAAAATTTTTCACAAAATTCGTTTTTCAAAGGGGTGCAATTCTGCATTAGCCCCTATACCTCTTGGTTGAGCTGAATCAAATTGAAATGATTTAATTAAGAGAACACATTTAGTTACATTATATGGCCATGCTTTAAGATCGTTACGCCCTGGAAGACAAGGCAGGTGTTTTATCATGCTACTTGTCAATTCCGGGAAAATTATTGATACTCAAGCAAACTGTTCTGAGACTTACTGAACTCCGTATATTAAAAGACTACATCTAACGCACACACAGTGAAAATACACGCATATACATGAATACACACAATGAAAGACAGTGAAAATTCAACATTATAAAAAGCCCACCCAAAACTGTTATGGCAGAAGTCAACATCTCTGAGATTGAAACAAGACATTTACGGCTGTAAATAGACTACACCCAGCAGCATAGAAAGGAAAACCTATGTAGGTTAGGCGTGACGAAGAAGTCGAACCATTTCTCCTGCCAAACAATACTGATGTAAGATGGTTGAACCTTACATTATAACAAATACTAACCAAAACCTGTAATATATGCCCTTTAACATATTAAATTTTTTTTTAAGGTTCTAAAATGTTATTTACCTCATTTATAAATTAATTCAATTCTTCGATCTTTCTGGGCAAATATATCTATCACATTTTCATAGAAATCTTCTCTTTTCATCAATTGTTATAATAAATCTTTTTCAATTGACATTAGTGCTAACCCAGACAGTTTTCTTTCTCCTGTCGCATTTCTTTGGTATGTTTTGATTCTATTTAATGCAGAAAAGGATCGCTCTACAGAAGCAGTGGTAGACGGAATTGTCAAAATCAACTTGCACAGATTGAAGAGTTCCAGCATAGCTTCAACAAGGTTACTGCTGTAAATGTAACTCATTAAATGACTCACACTTTGCTTTTTAAAATCTTTCATTGAATACATCACATTGAGCTCACTTTGTAATCAAATTACATCAAAAAATCTGCCATAAGTGATTTTTAAAGAATCTATAGTGTCCACAGGAAATTGTTTGCAATATTCATCAACTTTGTTGAAATTCAAAAGTTCCATGAATTTAAACTCTTCTAAGGATGAATATCATGCTTTTATTTCGTCAACTACTGTACTGATAATTTTGTTACAATGCATTCTAATAATGCCGTTGAGGCTAAATAGATATATTTTTGGATCTCTGAATTCCGATTCCTGCATCGACTCCATATTTTCCCCCTAACATATCATAAAAGATTGAAAAATTATCAAGTTTGTTTTCGAGTACAGTTCTAGTTTTATCTATTTGCTCTTTACAATACACTATGTCATGACTTTTACTCTGGATATTAAATAAGATGTCAGTAAAAGAAAAAGATGTCACTGAATACTTCTAACAAAAATAAGAAATCACTGGTTTGACAGACCAGTGATATATATATATATATATATATATATATATATCTTATATATAATAAACGTGAAGTTGTGTGTCTGTGTGAAACCTTTTTAAAAGTTTATAGAAATCCACATTTTCCACTTTTTCTCACAGATATAGTAAAATCTTCTCTTGTCATAAAATCAGAATTTCTTACTCTACCCTTCCTAATGTAGGTACAATCATAGCTAGGTTAAACAAAAAAAACATCAAGTCAGCTAGAATTAATGAAATTACAAATAGTGGCCATATGAATGCAGATAATAATCCATCTAATACCAATAATGATGCTACCAATAATTATACAAATAGAAGTGAAAATAACAATAACGAAAGAAATTATGAAGATAGTAGCAATATACTTATTCCTATAAACCATAATTTCAACCAACAATTAGAATATATCAGTAACGACGTTACAGTTTTGACTGAAGTTGATGATAGACCCAACTCCAACAGAAGTAATAGTGATCAAAGACATAATTCATATAATATCAATAGGCCAAATGTGGAAGGAATAAGTCCAACTAATAGCACATCAAGATATGAATTAAATAATGATGGTAATAGCCAATATATACCTAATAGTAGAATTGAAGAATTGATAAATGATATTAGTGTAAATAATTGTAGTAATAATAATAATAGAGATATTAGAAATAATATAGGTGGAGTTGATAACCCCACCATGTGCAACTGTAGAAAAAAGTCCCATTGTCCTTTATTTGGATTTTGTTGTACCCGCAACGTAGTGTACAGATGCATCATTAGTACTAGAACAGAGAATT
>NC_142934.1:35935597-35945597 GCF_046866305.1 Octopus bimaculoides
GTATATATATATATATATATGTATATATGCATATATATATATGTATATATATATATGTATATATATATATGTATATATATATATATGTATATATGTATATATATATATGTATATATATATATGTATATATATATATGTATATATATATATGTATATATATATATATGTATATATGTATATATATATATGTATATATATATATGTATATATATATATGTATATATATATATGTATATATATATATGTATATATATATATGTATATATATATATGTATATATATATATGTATATATATATATATATGTATATATATATATATATCTATATGTATATATATATATGTATATATATATATTTATGTCATCATCATCGTTTAACGTCCGCCTTCCATGCTAGCATGGGTTGGACGATTCGACTGAGGACTGGTGAAACCGGATGGCAACACCAGGCTCCAATCTAATTTGGCAGAGTTTCTACAGCTGGATGCCTTTCCTAACGCCAACCGCTCAGAGAGTGTAGTGGGTGCTTTTACGTGTCACCCGCACAAGAGCCAGTCCAGGGGCACTGGCAACGATCTCGCTCGAAAACCCTACAAAGGCCAGTCAGGCGGGTAGGATATATAAATATATGTATATATATATATATATATACATATATATATATATATGTCTGTACGTATTGTCGTCGTCGTTTAACGTCCGCTTTCCATGCTAGCATGGGTTGGACGATTTGACTGAGGACTGATGAAACCAGATGGCTACACCAGGCTCCAATCTGATTTGACAGTGTTTCTACAGCTGGATGCCCTCCCTAAAGCCAACCACTCAGAGAGTGTAGTGGGTGCTTTTACGTGTCACCCGCACGAAGGCCAGTCAGGCGGGTACTGGCAAAGGCCACGCTCATCTCACTCGAGAAACCTCATGTGTCACCCGCACAAGAGCCAGCCCAGGGGCACCAGCAACGATCCCGCTGGAAAAATCCCAGAGCCCCACACAAGCCCGCACATGAGCCAATCCAGGGGCACTGGCAACGATCCCGCTCCAAACATTTCATGTGTCACCTGCACAAGGGCCAGTCCAGGAGCACTGGCAATGATGTCGCTCAAAAGATATCATGTATCGCCCGCACATGAGCCAGTCCGGGGGCACCAGCAATGACCTCGCTCGAAAAACCTCATGCGTCACCCGCAAGCCGGCCCAGGGGCACCGGCAACGATCTCGCTCAAAAGATTTCATGCGTCGCCCGCACATGAGCCAGTCCAGGGGCACTGGCAACGGTCTCGCTCGAAAGATATCACGTGTCGCCCGCACATGAGCCAGTCCAGGGGCACTGGCAACGATCCCTCTTGAAACATTTCATGTGTCACCTGCACAAGGGCCAGTTCAGGGGCACTCGCAACGATGTCGCTCAAAAGATATCATGTGTCACCCGCACATGAGCCAGTCCAGGGGCACTGGCCACGATCCCACTCGAACAATTTCATGTGTCACCCGCACATGAGCCAGTCCAGGGGCACTGGCAACGATCCCGCTCGAAAGATTTCATGTGTCGCCCGCACATGAGCCAGTCCGGGGGCACTGGCAAATGATTCCGCTCGAAAAACCTCATGTGTCACTCGCACAAGAGCCAGTCCATGGGCACTGGCAACGATCTCGCACGAAAAGATATCATGTGTCGCCCGCACATGAGCCAGTCCAGGGGCACTGGCAACGATCCCGCTCGAAAGATTTCATGTGTCACCCGCACAAGAGCCAGTCCAGGGGCGCTGGCAACAATCTATTTCTATTTCACTTGCCTCAACAGGTCTTCGCAGTGGGGTTTAGTATCCAATTTTAATTTAACTCGATTTCGATTTCACTTGCCTCAACAGGTCTTCACAAGTGGAATTTAGTGTCCAATGAAGGAAGGAAATACGCATAAGTGGGCTGGCTGGGCCTTAGATTTAGGTCTCACTTGGCTTGCCGGGTCTTCTCGCGCACAGTATATTTCCAAAGGTCTCGGTCAGAAGTCATCGCCTCGGTGAGGCCCAATGTTCGAAGGTCGTGCCTTACCACCTCATCCCAGATCTTCCTGGGCCTACCTCTTCCACAGGATCCCTCAACTGTTAAGGTGTGGCACTTTTTCACACAGCTATCCTCATCCATTCTCGCTACATGACCATACCAGCACAGTCGTCTCTCTTGCACACTACAACTGATGCTTCGTAAGTTCAACATTTCTCTCAAGGTACTGATACTCTGTCTAGTATGCACACTGACATTACACATCCATCGGAGCATACTGGCTTCATTCCTTGCGAGCCCACGCATGTCCTCAGCAGTCACGGCCCATGTTTCACTGCCATGAAGCATGGCTGTTCGTACACATGCGTCATGTATATATATATGTATATATGTATATATATATATGTATATATATATATATATATATATGTATATATATATATATATGTATATATATATATATATATATATATGTATATATATATGTATATATATATATATATATGTATATATATATGTATATATATATGTATATATATATGTATATATATATATATATATATATATATATATATATGTATATATATATATATATATACGTATATATATATGTATATATATATATATATACGTATATATATATGTATATATATATATATATATATACGTATATATATACATATATATATATATATATATATATATATATATATATATATATATATATATATATATATATATACATTAGCCACCAACGGAGCTGCAAATGCAAAATATATGTTGGTCCTAGAGCGCACAATGTTCCTGTAACAAGTACAACATTAGTAAATATAACAATAAATATCACAACAATAAGATTAGTATCTCTGAATCTAATTATAATAGAATCAAGTTTTTAAGCGTGAATGCTAGGACCAAAAATGTGGTTCATCAATGTAAGGTAATGACTAACACAGATGTCACGCATTACATTGGTTGCTCTTCATCGCAGGTCTCTAGGAGAATCTCTAACCATTACTCATCCTTTAGGGATAGGAATAAAAATAATAGTACCAGTCTTAGTAAGTTAATCTGGAAACTTATGGACTGCAATAAAAAAGTCTCTTTGGAATGGTCAATACTGGCTACCTCAATACCCTACGACAAGGGTAAAGATTTTTGTCCTCTCTGTAACTTGGAGCTATTTCACATTCTGTTCTCCAAGAATAATTTAGTGAACCAGATAACACAGAGAGCATACAGATACCAGCATTGGAGGAAACACACCATCAGCTTGTTTCATTAATTTCTTCCTTTTTACCAATTTTAGTTATTATTATTTTTTTCACCAACCAACATACTCACTAGTTGACAGCCACTTTACATGTGGTATGAACTATCACCCCACTTTGTATTTATTTTTATTTAACTTTAGACAATAACAATAATAGTAATAATAATAAATTTATTTTTACACTTATAATAATAATAATAATAATAATAATAATAATGAGAATAATAACATTATAATATTATCTAAAATAACAACTATATCTAACTCCAACGCCAGTTGTTTACCCTCTCTCTCCTTCTGTAGTTTAGTACAGCAGGTTTAACCCCCGAAGAGTTATATTCGTAAAGTTTTAAGTATATTTATATATATTTACATATTTACTTTCGATTTTGTTTTTGCAAGCATGTTTATTCTTATTATTTCATCACTTTATCGTTTTGTACCTTGTATTGCCATTTATTTAGGTTAATTACTGTAACTTAATATGATACAACATTAATGGTTAATTATATTTACAATCCATCTTTAATTTTCCTTCCTTATAAACATTATATTTACATTAGTCGTGTATAAAGAATTCATTGGATTCTCTCCCTTCCTCCTTCCAAATTACAATGAATTTTTATTACCATTATTATTAACTTTAAGATTTTTCTACGGTTCATTATGTCTTCCTTTAATTTAAACTCTTAGAATAGCGTTCATAGCCTCTCTCCCTAAACAGCTCCCTATAAACTAGTGTTTTTGTTTCTAATGGTCATATAAATTAGCTATATAGTGGTAGTCCTCGTACGTAACCTTAGCATTCAGCGCAAGTCTTGCATTTGTAATATGGTTCCCTGATGATGAAATTATATGTATACCAGCATCTCTTACTTCTTTGGAGTAAAGTGCATATAATTTTTGAAACATATGTAGGAATTAAAGGATCTTATTGATTTTGCTCCATTTATTATTATTCTTTATGTATGTATATGTATATGCATGCATGTATATATACGTGTATATATATATGCATATATATGTATATGCATATATATGTATATTTATGTATATATATGTATATTTATGTATATATATATGTATATAAATAATTATGTGTATTTCTTCTATCTTAATGAATAAAAATTCTTCTGATAGAATAAATGGGTTAATAGAAACCAATGTAGCAAAGAACACAAAATAACTGTGGTTTAGTTCCTGTTTTTAAGGCAGGAACTCCTTGAAATTTTGGTTATTTGAGTATATTTAAGGATTGGAGAAAACGCATGTTATAATTGCATACTTTATTCCTACATATGTTTCAAAGGATTACAACCTGTGTGTTCCATAGGGATCTTTGATATTAAAACTGTAACCTTCTCATCAGGGAAAGCATGGGAATCATATTAAACGTAAGACATTATGATCGATTATGAAAACAATAGATGGATAAGGTTATGACTTGATTCATTTGAAAAAAAACCGTTAGAGAATTGGACGCTGCCGGATAGTGGGTTGGACAACACATACCAATCAATGTGTGAGAGCGTACATGCATACATAAATATACATACACAAACACACATATATACATGTATTCAATTTTCTAGTTTTCTTCAAGAAGAAATTCCAGTATTTCAGTTTATTTTACCTTTATGGTACACCTGTTCTTCTGTGCATTAAATTCAATTGATAATCTAGTGATGTGCACAAGTCTTCTATATCAAAATTTTGTTGCATACCCAATTAAATATTAGCTGATGACACATTTTCTATGGTAATGTTTTAAACAAAATTTTAATATTTTTACATTTTGCTTAGTTTACCTGGATTTACCTGTAATTAGAGTCACTTTGAGACAAAAATTATGCAATAGAATTGATTAAGAACCCTTTCTTTAATTATGTTCCAAATATCACATTAATATGTTGATAAATAAAAAAGTTACAGGTGTTTAATGAGACTAGTCTAAATCCATGATTATTTTAGAATTTAATTGTAACTCATGAGGGGTGTATTTTGGTCAGAAATATAGTAACGAAAGGGTTAAATCTTATTTTGATTCAAAATCTTTTCCTCCTCCATTTTTTTATACTTGTTTATGGTATCTTTATACCTATAACAATATTTTTCAACTATATATATATATATATATATATATATATATATATATATATATATATATATATACATACATATATACATATATATATACGTACATATACATATATAAGACCTGTTGAGGCAAGTGAAATCGAACTGCAGATGGTCACACCGCTTGCGAACCCCTCCTGATTTGGTATATAATATGAATGCATTTACAATGCTCATGTTTACTATATACCAAACCAGGTATGCCACCATTTATTACCCGGTCTACCAACCGGATAATAACTCATCATCTAGTTCAGCCGATCTACACCACCCATGTACCTGTTATAATCAAGGTTCACAAACGGAGTGCCATTTTCATCTACATATGGTTGTGCACCAGTAGATAGAAAATTTATCTGCCTCTTATCTCTATGCGGTTGCTAGCAGATTTCCTTTCTGCCGTTGGATTATTTCACCTCTTTTTTTAAATTTTGCTTTTTTTTATATCCAACAGCAGTCCTTTTCTACTAGCCATTATTGTAGCACACGTATACGTTGCCACAGCTTCTAAATCCACCGCAAGTTTGACCGAACTAAAAAATCGGTCAAAAAATAATATACTGCCCTGGTTATGGTATGGACGTGATAAATTCCAGACCACATCGTACCCCAGGCCACTAACATTATTGTTTCTTTTCCCTGTATAAAAACTAAATCCACAGCAGTACCCAGTATTTGCCTCACAAATTTTCCAAACTTTGATCCCCCATTTTGTGGGCTTTCCTGGCATATACTGTTGGAAGTGTACCCTTCCTTTATACCCAACCATGCCCTCATCGACGGACAAGTATCTCACAGGCTTGTAAAATGTTTTATATGCATTTTGAACGCAGTCGATGAGGGGTCTTATTTTAAATAAGGGATCAAAGTTTGGTTCTCCACGTACTGGGGTACTACTAGTGTCTCTCACATGTAAATATTGATTCAGCTTCACGAATCGTACTCTCGTCATAATACTAGAAACATACTGATCACCAAAAGGTTCCTGATTGCTCCAGTAATTTGTTATTCTGGGTAATTGCCTTATACCCATAATAATATTTATGGCAAAAAATGCCCGTACTTCATCTACGGTTGCAGGAAACCACAAGCTATCTTTTTTTCCGGCTTGTTTACATTCTGCGTAACGGTTTGTTTCCGCAGTAATTGCTTCAAACAAGCATGCTGGAAAAAATAGGAAAAAGAAGTCTAATGGTTTTGCTTCCTGAGAAAGACTATGGGTAGACCCCGTCTCCTCAGAAAAATTGTTAATAAAAATATTTTAAAAATCATAACACCATTCTGGTGTAATATCATCCTCGCTGTCGCTGTCTTCAGAATCGCTGGTTTCAGTTTCGGATACAGAAATATCCGATTCATTTTTGTCCACCAAGTGCTTCTGTAGCTCATTCATTCTTTTCTTCGATATCTCCATATCTTCGGTTGAAAAACCTTCAAATTCGGAACCACTGCTTGATAGCAAGAAACTCCTCTCCATCTTTAAAGTTGAAAAAAATCGATGTCGCAAAAAATGTGGAAAAAAATCTTCCAAAATTCACTGAGTTCAAATATCACGCCAAACAATGTCGGATACAATAACTCAACTGTTTGCAAAGTGGAATCATGTGTTTTAACGAATGTAATAACGAGATTTGGGTTCAAATATACGTTTAAATAACTATGGGTACACTCAGCCGGCTACGGCCGGCTTAGTAACGAAAGGGTTAATGGAAAATTGGATTCAACACATATGCACATTTCAAAAGACAATATAAATATGTAAGAAACAAATTATAATCATAGTAATTATAATAAAATTTATGCATTGTCATTCTCATCAGTGTGAAGAATTTTTGGAAGGACATCAAAATAGGTTTAATTAAATAAAATTAACATAAAGATACAATAAGGGAGAATACAAAAGTGGTAATAGGGAAAAATCAGATATTTACAAGCAAGTTGTAAAAGGGAAAAAATAACAGTAATAATAGAGAGACAAAAGAGAAAAAGAGACAAACATATGTATGCAAGTCTATATGTGCAGTACACTATAACATAAAAATAAAAATCTAACGGATATGTTTAAAGAAATAGTAACAGGTCGAGACAAATTGTAATGTAAACAAGGCCTCGTATGTATAGTAGAATATAACACAACATGTGCACTAGCAGAAAAAAGCCATAGAGAATTATACATATACATATTAATATTAAATAAAAAATGAAAAAGCATTTATATTATTACACAAGGCTAAAGTTGATAGGGAAGACTAAGTTTGAAAAAGGTACAATACTTAAGTAAAAATGTACATACAAGCAGAGAAAAAAACCAAAGAGAACTTAAGAAAGAAAAAGCTTTGATCACAGACAGGACTGGTTGGTGTATTCAAGAGAGTTACTTTACTCAAAAAACTAGCCTATGGTATGGGAGACAATGAGAAAAAATAGGAACAAAAACGAATATATGAAGGAGAAAATTATTATAAATTTACAAGTAATATAAAAAAACGTACACAGTTAACACACAAGGTTATACAGTCATACATACATATACACATGCACACACACAAACGTGCATACACTCACACATACACATACATGGACGCAAGTGAAAGAGAAGATACAAGTCAAAGGAGTATGTATTCACATGCAACGTATATATGTATCTATCTATCTATCTATCTATATATATATATATATATATATATATATATATAGTCTGTCAGATACCGGCCATGATGAAATACCACAAGGTATTGAAAATACGTATTCGCCTTTATATATTTAATCCTTTATATTGAACACTCAATATTTCATGTATTCAATAAGACATATTCCATATATTCAGTAAGACATTCAATACTTCATTTCATTGTACCATCCATTTTAATATTATATATTATATATTCCATATCCCACATTAATTTCACAAGAATATAAATAAAACATAAAAAACAGACAGAGTTGGAACTCTTTTAAATAAAATTATATATATATATATATATATATATATATACATACACACACACATATACACACATACAAACATATATACATAGAGATACCTACAAACACATACATAAAACATAAACATGCACATACATGTACACACACACACACATATACATATATGTATATGCACACACACGCATGTACACACATACAGACATATAAATACATACAATACACACTCATATATACACACATACAAAAACATGCATACACACATACATACATATATATATATATATATATATATATATATACATATATATATACACACATATATACGAAATTTACACACATACATTTGTACACACATACATACAAATACACACATATATACACATATAAGAAGACACATATGTTGATGCAAATACACTAAAGAGAAAACATATATAAAAGAACCTATAGAAATATGCACATATATAAGAGAATTAAGGGTATGGAGACGGGGAAAGTCCCCGGCCCATCATGAATCACTGCTGAGATGCTCAAAATATCTAGCAGTGTTGGTTATAGCCTAGTCACCCATATTGTTAACCAGGTGATACACGAAGGAGTCGTACCCAATGACTGGTGTCAACTGCTACAAAGGTAAAGGTGACGCTTTAGATACAAATAATTACAGAGGTATCAAGTTGTTAGATCAGGTAATGAAGGTCACGGAGAGGGTCATAGCCCAACCAATTAGGGAGAGAGTCAGTTTAGATGAGATGCAGTTAGGGTCCGTGCCAGGGAAAAGCACCACTGATGCTATATTTCTGGTAAGACAGCTGCAGGAGAAATACCTAGCCAAAGGATAAACCTCGGTACCTGGCTTTCGTTGACATGGAGAAAGCCTTTGACAGGGTCCCCCGATCCCTTATCTGGTGGTCAATGAGGAAACTAGGGATACAAGAATGGTTAGTGAGAGCTGTGCGAGCCATGTACAGAGACGCTGTCAGTAAGGTGAGGGTTGGCAACGAGTACAGTGAAGAATTCTGGGTAGAGGTAGGGGTCCACCAAGGTTCAGTCCTCAGCCCCCTCCTATTTATCATAGTCCTCAAGGCAATAACACAGGAATTCAAGACAGGATGCCGCTGGGAGCGCCTCTATGCTGATGACCTAGTACTAATTGCTGAGTCACTATCAGAACTAGAGGAGAAGTTTCAGGTGTAGAAACAAGGACGAGAATTGAAGGGCCTTAGAGTCAACCTAGCTAAAACCAAAGTCCTAATAAGTAGGAAGGTAGACAAAACACAAACCCCTTCAGGTAGATGGCTCTGCTTGATCTGTAGAAAAGGCGTAGGTTAGAAACTCTATAAGATGTACCCAGCTATGGACACATAAGAGGTGTAGCAATATCAAAGGAAGGTTAACTAGGAAGTTAGGTTTTGTATGTGGCAGATGTTCAGGAGCAATAAACACTGAAAATGTGAGAAAACAACTTCTGCCACAATTCAGGGAAAAAAACTAGACGTAGTTGATACCTTCCGCTATCTAGGTGACCAAGTTAGTAGTGGGGGAGGTTGTGCTGAAAGTGTAGCTACTAAAAAAAGAATAGCCTGGGCAAAGTTCAGAGAGCTCTTACCTCTGATAGTGACAAAGGGCCTCTCACTCAGAGTA
>NC_142934.1:35950597-35973097 GCF_046866305.1 Octopus bimaculoides
GAGAAAATGGTTAAGCAATAGTTAATTTAGGTAAGATATAAAATAGAGAGTGAAGTGGAGGAATGAAAATAGATCTGAAATATGCAAGGATATTGCATTTGTATGCAATATCCCTTCATATCTCACATCTATTTTCATTCCTCCACTTCACTCTCTATTTCATATCTTATCTAAATCAACTATTGCTTAACCATATTCTCACACCGTCTCCGATGAAGGGATATAATAAATATCCCGGAAACAGCTGTAAGACTGTTTATTTATAAATGTTCTAAAGTCTTCACAGCCTTGGTTTTTTTTATCTCATTCTGAAAAAAAATTATATATATCATCATCATCATCATCATCGTTTAACGTCCGCTTTCCATGCTAGCACCGGTTGGACGACTTGACTGAGGACTGGTGAAACCGGATGGCAACACCAGGCTCCAATCTAAATTTGGCAGAGTTTCTACAGCTGGATGCCCTTCCTAACGCCAACCACTCAGAGTGTAGTAGGTGCTTTTACGTGTCACCTGCACGAAGGCCAGTCAGGCGATACTGGCAACGGCCACGCTCGAAATGGTGTCTTTTATGTGCCACCCGCACAAGCCAGTCCAGGGGCACTGGCAACGATCTCGCTCGAAAATCCTACGGAACCCAGTCAGGCGGTACTGGCAACGGCCACGCTCAAAATGGTGCATCTTATGTGCCACCCGCACAAGAGCCAGTCCAGGGGCACTGGCAACGATCTTACTTGGCTTGCCGGGTCTTCTCACGCACAGCACATTTCTAAAGGTCTCAGTCAGTAGTCATCGCCTCGGTGAGGCCCAATGTACGAAGGTCTTGCCTCACCACCTCAGCCCAGGTCTTCCTGGGCCTACCTCTTCCACTGGTTCCCTCAACTGTTAGGGTGTGGCACTTTTTCACGCAGCTATCCTCATCCATTCTCACCACATGTCCATACCAGTGCAATCGTCTCTCTTGCACACCACAGCTGATGCTTCTAATGTTCAGCTTTTCTCTCAAGATACTTACACTCTGACGGGTATTCACATTGACATTACACATCCAACGGAGCATACTGGCTTCATTCCTTGCGAGCTTACGTATGTTTAAAGGAACATATTTATTATATGCACTTTGCTCCATTTATTCTTTATTATATATATATATATATATATATTTTAAAGATAAACAACAAAGCAGTCTCCAGATTTTTGTTCTGTACATAAACCTATTTCAAATCATACCATTTGAAACAAAAATATAAAACAAAAACATTAATAAATTGAAACACAGCATTTTAAATATTCATAGGTGCAGGCATGGTTGTGTGGCAAGAAGCCTGCCTGTCAACCATATGATTCTGGGTTCAGTCCCATTTGCCACACAATAGAAATGAACCCAGAACCATATGGTTGGGAAGCAAACTTCTTACCACAAAGTCATGTCTGAACCTATAATATATCATATCTGCTCCTTAATGTATTACTGCCATTATGGGAAAGAGCAACATTTTTATAGTACTTCAACCTTCTTTGTTACTCATTAGTCAGTTTGAACAATAAATATACAGTATTAACAAAATATCCTTCACTGTTTTTAAAATAGTAAAAACTTGGAAAAATATGCTTGCAAATATGTCACCAAAAGTTAACAACTTTCACTAAAAATATTAGTAAAGCTGTGAGTAAATTAATAAAATCTATTAAAAATTACTTGTTCATTCAAACAATAAAATGTTGGTAAAGAAAGTAAGAACATATATATATATATATATATATATATATATATATATATAATAATAATAATAATAATAATAATATTAGGGATAGAATCCAAAATTATAGGTAAAAACTCAATTAAAATCAATTTATTAAAAATTAAAATTAAATTAAGCTTCACAGTATAAATATATATTAATATATAGTATTAGGGAAAAGAACCAAGGTTTATGAACTCATTGATGAAAATCCACTGTCACATATAGAAAAAAATTATAATTAAAAGTATATATATATATATATATATATATATATATATATATATATATATATATATATAAATGTGTGTGTGTGTGTGTGTGTTTATATATATTAATATACCAAAAATTAGGCAAAAATATTGTATCTGTTAACAAACGTAGCAAAATACTCACAATTGAGTTTTTGTATATATATCAACTTAAATGAGAGCTCAAAACTGATCCATTGAAAATACTTTATTATAATATTAATAATGAAAATGACCTATGATCATTTCCATGCAATATCCAGATCGATTCATGCATATTATAAAATATTATAAAATATGGGATACTGCATCTCCTCAGGGCCTTATTATTATTAGTAGTAGGCAGACAATAAAAATAGATAACATTCATATACAATTTTCATAGTTGACCTATGAAAACATGCAAAAAAACAGGTTGAAAAGACATGAGATGATATACAACCATACATCATAATGGTGTTGAAATCAAGCAAATGATTCAAATTAATGATGGTAGACTATGAAGTTCAGTAATGAACCAATCTGGAACGCTGTAGATTTCGAAAAAGAACGTTGGAGTTATAAGCATAAAAATAAATACAAAATTCATACCGAAGATTAAAAAAAAAAAAATTTAGATATTTTTAAACTTAACCGAGTTAGTTTTAAATCTACATATATACTCATATTTATGATAGACCTTGATTTACCTCCCCTTGTCTATCAATATCAAAATAATATTTATCGCCAGTTTGTCTAGGCAGATTTTCTTCCACAACATGCTTTATGTATTGCCTGTTTTTTAGAATAATATATATTCTGATATTATTTAGCATTCTTGCTTGATAATTCATTCAATAGTAGTCACTTAATTTGTAAATCATAATTTTATTTGGGGATTTTTTCAGTTGTGACCGGTTGTGACTTTCTATGCTAACATAGGAATCATTAAATCTGTCTAATTTTCTTTGGTATATTTAACTTTATCACTTAGCTAATTAGTTTTTTTTTCTTTTGTAACTTGTTAACTATAATTTGAATGTGTTTTAATGTAGATAATTTATTCAAGCAGGCTTGAATAACCTTATTAGGCTTTTTACTTATAAATACTAAATTAGTATAAGGCTTTTTAAAATTATGTATACTTAAGTTGTTTATTGAGTATATTATATATGAGCATTACTTTTTAGGTATACTTCTATTTGACCAGGATCTTGTATTTTAAATGTTTTTTTTAATATCTAAATGTTTTTTGTTTTTTTTTCTTCGGTATGAATTTTATATTTATTTTTATGTTTATAACTCCAACGTTCTTTTTCGAAATCTACAGCGTTCCGGATTGGTTCATTACTGAACTTCATAGTCTACCATCATTAATTTGAATCATTTGCTTGATTTCAACACCATTATGATGTACGGTTGTATATCATCTCATGTCTTTTCAACCTGTTTTTTTGCATGTTTTCATAGGTCAACTATGAAAATTGTATATGAATGTTATCTATTTTTATTGTCTGCCTACTACTACTAATAATAAGGCCCTGAGGAGATGCAGTATCCCATATTTTATAATATTTTATAATATGTATGAATCGATCTGGATATTGCATGGAAATGATCATAGGTCATTTTCATTATTAATATTATAATAAAGTATTTTCAATGGATCAGTTTTGAGTTCTCATTTAAGTCGATATATATATATATATATATATATATATATATATATATATATATATATATATATATATATGTATATATATTTGTATGTATATGTATACTCTTCCTCCTTGACCCTCTCATCGCTGAACATTAGGCCTCACCGAGGCAATGACTTGTGACTGAGACCTTTGGAAATATGCTGTGCTTGAGAAGACCTGGCAAGCCAAGTGAGACCATAATCCAAGGCCTCTGCCAGGGGTGTAACCAGCCCACTTATGCGTACCTTTCCTCCGTTGGACACTAAACTCCGTTTGCAAAGACCTGCTGAGGTGAGTTAAATCGAAATCGAACTAAATTCGAAAACTGGCACCCTTGCCAATCTCTGCTTCATTGGACACTAAACTCGGCTTGCGAAGACCTGTTGGGGCAAGTGAAAGCGAAATCGTGATGGCACCTGTACCAGTGGAGCGCTAAGAGCACCATCCAAGTCTGACTGTTGCCAGAGTAGCTGTCTGGCTTCCGTGTCAGTTGCACCTAAATTGCACCATATGAGCATAATCGCTACCAGCGTCACCTACCTGGCACTTGTGCCAGTGGCACGTGAAAAGACATTAGAGCGAGGTCATTGCCAGTGCCGCCGGACTGGCTCCTGTGCAGGTGACACATAAAATACACCATTTTGAGCCTGCCAATTGCCAGTACCACCTGGCTATATTTCGTGCCGGTTGCATGTAAAAGCACCCACTACACTCTCTGAGTGGTTGGCGTTAGGAAGGGCATCCAACTGTAGAAACTCTGCCAGATCAGATTGGAGCCTGGCGTAGCCATCTGGTTCGCCAGTCCTCAGTCAAATCGTCCAACCCATGCTAGCATGGAAAGCGGACGTTAAACGATGATGATGATGATGATGATGATATATATATATATATATATATATATATATATATATATATATATACATTTGTATATATATGTGTATATATATGTATATATGTATGTATATATACACATACATATATATACATATATATATATTATTCAAAATAAATGGAAGTGGAGAGACAAGTTACTGAAGAGATTGCAAGAGTGCAATGAAATAATTTAACAAAAATCTATATAAATTAATAAAGGACTGAACCAGTGCGTGTGTTTATTACCGGCATAATGCCTCTCCCAAGGTTTAATTGTATATATATATATATATATATATATATATATATATATATATATATATATATATATATACATATATATATCTAGATATCTATGTATATATATATATGTGTATATATATAGGCGTAGGAGTGGCTGTGTGGTAAGTAGCTTGCTTACGAACCACATCGTTTCGCGTTCAGTCCGACTGAGTGGCATCTTGGGCAAGTGTCTTCTACTATAGCCTTGCTTGACATCCAATGTTGGCGTGTTTAAGTTCCCGTAACTTAGTGGTTCGGCAAAAGAGACTGATAGAATAAGTACTAGGCTTACAAAGAATAAGTCCTGTGGTCGATTTGCTCGACTGAAGGCGGTGCTCCAGCATGGCTACAGTCAAATGACTGAAACAAGTAAGAGGATAAAAGAGAAATGCATGTATATATATATATATATATATATATATCTATAAATATATGTATATATATGTGTATATATATATGTACATATACGTATATGTATATATATATATATATATATATATATATATATAACATATATGTATTACTCCATTTATTAAATTTTTATATTTACTCAATTACCCAAAATAACGGAGTTTCTACCTCATAAACAGAAGTTACACCACAGTCATTTTGTGATCTTTGCTACCCTGGTATCTATTAACTAATTTATTAACTAAGAGAAAATAAATACACATATATATATGTGTGTGTATATATATGTGTATGTTTATATATGTATATATATATGTATGTATACAAATATGTGTGTATATATATATATATATATGTGTGTATATATGTTTATATATATGTGTGTGTATATATATAGTATATACATATATATATGTATTCATAAATATGTATATATATGTATATATCTATATGTATATTTGTGTATATATATATATATATGTATATGTATATATGTATATATATATATATATATATATATATATATATATATATATATATGTATATATATATATATATATGTATATATGTATATATATATGTGTATATATGTATATATATATGTATATATATGTGTATATATATATATATATATATATATATATATATATATATGTATATATATATATGTATATATATATATGTATATATATGTATATATATATATGTATATATATGTGTATATATATATATATGTATATATATGTGTATATATATATATATATGTATATATATGTGTATATATATATATATATGTGTGTGTGTGTTTATATATATATGTGTGTGTGTATATATATATATTTCCTCGCCGTCTAAATGTCCACAAGGTATATGATGTTGTGGTTAGGAAAGAACTTCAGACTCGCTTGTCCAGCATTGAAACTGCTGCCGCATGGGAAGGTTTTCGAGACCAGGTTGTTCAATGTGCAGCCGAAACCCTGGGATATGTTACTGTCAGACACAGAGACTGGTTTGACAAGAATGATGCTGAAGTTCAGCGACTATTGGTGGTAAAGCTCCATGCCCACAGTGTATTGCTACACAGAGAACTGTCTACTCTACTGTGCAGTGAAGTCTAGCACTTGCCCACTATAAGCGTGTAAAATCACTACTGCAGCAATCTCTCAGGAAGATGCAGAACACTTGGTGGGAGGATCTTGCTCGTGATGTTCAGGTTGCTGCTGATGCAAATGACAGCAAGAAGCTTTACCATCTTATGAAGCGAGCTTATGGACCTAAGAGCTCCACATCAGCTCCTTTGCTTTCCAAGGAGTCTTCCACCCTGTTTACTAAATCAACAGAAATCACAGGTTACTGCACCGAACACTTCTCTGAACTCCTAAACCATGTGTCAGTTGTGGATGAAACAGTAACTGATACTATGCAACAAAGACCTATCATTGGCTCCTTAGACTCTTCGCCCTTAATAGATGAAGTAATGACATCAATAAGTAAATTGAATCTTGCTAGGGCACCTGGAAAGGATGGAATTTGTGCTGAGGTCTTGCGATTTGGTGGTAATTACATCACACAGTCCCTTCATGAACATATTAGTGCAGTCTGGAGGGATGGTGCAATCCCTAACGACTGGAAGGATGCAATTATTCTTCCTCTATATAAAGGAAAAGGAACCAGAACAATGTGTGAATGGAAGGAGACTGCGGCAGAAACCAAGGCTGCGCTTTAAGGACTGTGTCAAGCCCTCATTAAAGGCCTGTGATATGCAGGACTCTGACTGGGAGAACAATGCCTGCTTCCTCCATGGATGGAGGAAGCAGGTTAAGGAGGAGATCGACACTTTTGAGAGAGCACGTATCCAGCATGAAGAACTTAAACAAGCTGCATGAAAGCGCACGGCTCGTATAGTGAATGGGGAAAGCTTAATCTGCAATGTTTGCAGTTGTGTATGCTTGTCAAGAGCAGGGCTCATTAGCCACCAACGGAGTCGCAAATGCAAAATATAAGTTAGTCCTAGAGCGCACAATGTTCCTGAAGGTTGGCAATGGTCTTCCTCGGTCACAAGTGGACGGCCATCATATATATATGTGTATATATGTATATATGTGTGTCGATATATACATATGTGTATGTATATATGTGTGTGTATATATATTTTGTTGGATGGCCGTTTACTGTTCAGAAGTTCATCCTTCTTCTGACGGGCCTTATTTTTCATCCCGCAGGGTGTCCAACAATACCCTCTTCACCCAGCAAGCCTGGTGGTGTTGCCAGTTTAGTCGATGATGACTAGACCTTGCGGCAGGTTGTACTGGATTACATGTTACAAGTAGCACTGAGGAGTAACCTGACACATTTTGTAATCCAGTACAACATCTTGCATTGTCATGTCATCAGTGACTAAACTGGCAACCCCACAAGGCTTGCTTGGTGAGGAAGATGTTGTTGAACAACCTGCTAGATGAAAAATAAGAACCATCAAACGGCGAATGAACTCCTGAACAGTCAATGTCTTTATTAACCATGTGGTTGAGAAAAAGAGAGGACAATACAAGGACAGAAAAACAAGCATTGGGGTCAGGGGAGTGAATGAGACAAAATGTATGAATGAACAATTAAAATACATACAATTAAATGAGAATGAGTGATTTACAAAAATGAAGCAGAAGACGCGGTCGACCCCACAAACCACATACTCACACTGAATACTTTGCTTTGTCCTTTTTTTGTTCTCATTTAGACTAGTTCTTGCACTTGCAACATACTTGCTACAGACTTCCATCTTTTACTAAACACACTTTGCGACAGGCATTTCTTCTTCAGCCTTATTTTCCATTTCATGTGGAAAACGAAACAGTCGAGTAGCTTGAGACTGGAGATGAACTTGCCTGTTGCAATTCCTTTCACTCTCATCTTCCATACTACCTCTTTCACAACAGCAACTACCGAAAGAAAACAGACTCGCTCCTCCCTATTCAGAGAGAGCGGCGGAACGATCTTAATTACAGATTCGCTCAACAGTTGTACTCTTCTTGAATGTGACAGCAGGTGTTCGACATAAGCCCGGAGTTCAGCCACCTTGGGGCATTGCACAATCACATGCAGAACAGTTTCACTGTCCTGTTTGCATCTTGCACAAACCGGTGAAGACACACACCCATGTCTAAAGAGCTTATCTCAAACCAGTAAAGCTCCTTTGTAACACTGTCAGGCCAGGGACTTTTGGTCATTATCCATAGGCCCTGGCCCAAATGTTCTTTGGAATAGGTTGGCCAGTTGATCTTCATCGAAGCCTAGGGTTTCTCTCAAGACATCGTTACACTTGAACTCTACTAACCCACTATAGAAGAACGAGATAGAACCCCCACCACCGGCGTTGCCCAAATGAAAGAGAAGCACGAGTGCCTGATGGCACTCTGCATGCCACACGCCCAACCTCGGTCTACACTTGATCCATGGGTCCAGTTTGGTAAATGATGTGAACTGTGGAAATAGCAGCCTGACGAGCAGGGACCACACCTGCTCACGGTCCTGGTAAAGCCAGAGGTTCCTAAGCCTCAGTGCATGTCTGCACGTTTTTAGCCACGGCATCCCTAGCCCACCCTTCAGCAACTTTTGGCAGCAGATAGAGTTCCTTACAAGAGGTCTGCTGCCCCTCCACAATAAAGTGAAAGAGCATGTGTTCCAGCTAGTTCAGCCATGAATCAGGGCAAGGCACGATGGTCAGGCGGTAGGTGATTACAGACGCAATAAACACCTCTACAACCTCCACCCTCCCTTTCAAGGACAACCTCCGTTCAGAGACCAAGTCTGAGTTAGGAGAGCTACCTTGCTTGCCACTTCACTCCAATTCTTCTCTATCTGAACAGTCAATGGCCATCCATCAAAGTGTCTGTAAATATGTATATAAATCATTTTTTTATATGTATATTTATATATAAATATATATATATATATATATATTTGATAATAATAATAATAATAATAATAATAATAATAATATTAGAGAATATAATTCCAAAACTTACAATGAAAATTCAATTTAGCAATTCTAAATCAAATTTCCCAATATATAATATAAACAAGTATTATTATATATTTATTTGATATTTTATTATAAGATTAGATACGTACTTTGATTTTATTATTATTATTTTTATTATTCTTATGATTTATTTTAGATCTGAAGAGTGACTTAATGTTTAGATTGAATTGAATTTATTTTTAGATCAAATCGAATTTATTTTAAATATAGCCATGAAACGCATGTAGTCTTTTACAGTTATTTGCTATTTATTGATTGTGTAATTTATTGATTTTTGGAATAGGGTTTTGAGGTATATTTGTTTTTCTAGATGTTTTTGAATGACATTTTTCATAGTTGAGTTTGTTAATAGTTGGTTTTTCTCTAAATTATATATATATATATTATTTTATATCTTTTACTTTTCTTTATACAATAATATTTATATGTAATTCTTATTCACACATCGTACCTTTTTAATTTTTTTATATGTATATATATATATATATATATATATATATATATATATATATATATATATATATAAGACCCGGCAAGCCAAGTAAGATCATTGCCAGTGCCCCTGGACTGGTTCTTGTGCGGGTGGCACATGAGATGCACCATTTTGAGCGTGGCTGTTGCCAGTACCGCCTGACTGGCTCCCGTAGGATTTTCGAGCGAGATCGTTGCCAGTGCCCCTGGACGGCTTGTGCGGGTGGCACATAAAAGACACCATTTCGAGCGTGGCTGTTTTCGTGCGGGTGACACATAAAAGCACCCACTACACTCTCTGAGTGGTTGGCATTAGGAAGGGCATCCAGCTGTAGAAACTCTGCCAAATTAGATTGGAGCCTGGTGTTGCCATCCGGTTTCACCAGTCCTCAGTCAAATCGTCCAACCCATGCTAGCATAGAAAGCGGACATTAAACGATGATGATGATGATGATGATATATATGTATGCATATATATATATATATATATATATATATATATATATATATATATATATATATGTATATATATGTATGTATATATATATATATATATATGTATATTTTTATTTTTATATACATATTACTATTTAAGATATGTAAGATACACGAGTATCTTACATTTTTATATTTATATATAAAATTCTTATTTACATTTGCAAATCACATATTGTACCTTTTTTTTTTTCTTTAATGAGCTACTCTGCATCAGTCACCGGAGTGATATTTGATCACTTTACAGAATGTTTGAGTGTCAGTTTGGTGTCAGGAATGGGATAGCTTACCTCATGGACAGGTAGAAGCTCTTTAACCTTCATTGGTAATCTACTTAGGAAAAGGAAATCCCCAAAATAAAACCTGAGGCCTTGGAAGTTCCTGGTTTTGCCAATTTCCATGTCACACTGGCGAAAGTCTTCTTGGGTCAATAGGTGGAAGTAGTGCAGTGCAAGCTACACCCACTGAAAATTATTTATCTGCACAGGTGCTTCCTGTATTCCAAATCTTGGTAAAATCATTGAATTGATTTGTTGGCAGAAACCTAAAAAGGTGCTTGTAACTTACTCTAAAATATCTCAAACAGATTCAGTAAATGGCAAAAAAGGCTTGGGAACGTCAGGGGAACAGGTCTGGCTCAGCAGGTGTTCCAGTATATCACAGGCTGGATCCAGTTGTCATCCTGCCACTGGTCAAACAATCTTCAAGAGAAAGTAAAAATAAACATCCTTTGGTTGTTGGAATGTATGCACACTTCTTGGTGATAATTTCAATAAGAGGCCAGAAAGGCATACTGCGCTTATTGCATGTGAGCTTAAGAAATATTCCCTTGATATAGTTGCACTCTCTGAAACTCATCTCTCTGGTGAGGGTCAAGTAAATGAACCTACTTATGAATATACTATCTTTTGGAGAGGCCTACCTGAAGGTCAGCATAGAGAGTCTGGTGTTGGGTTTGCTCTCAAGAATACATTAGTATCCTCCATTGCAAAGCTTCCAAGTGGTATATCTGAATGGATCATGTTATGCTGTATTAAACTGACAAAAGGTAGGTTTCTTACCGTTCTCAGTATTTATGCACCAACAATGTCCCATTCTTATGAAACTGTAGGACAGTTTTATGATGATCTAGCACAATTATTGAGGAAAGTACCAATTTCTGACAAGCTGATCATATTGGGAGATTTCAATGCAAGAGTTGGAAAAGACTATGTTTCATGGCCTGTTTTAGGTCAACATGGAATTGGAAAATGTGATAAAAATGGAGTAGCTCTTTTGACATTTTGTACTGAGAATAATCTGGTTGTCACCAACACTCTGTTAAAGCAGAACAATAAATATAAAACCACCTGGTTGCACCCAAGATCTAAGCACTGGCATCTCATATTTTATATTCTAATCAGAAAACATATGAAAGACGTTTCTAGCGTTTGGGCCATGAGAGGGGCAGAGAACTGGACTGACCATCATCTAGTGCATGGAAAAATAAATTTTTCAATAATGCATAAAAATTGACAGTCTGGTCCTAAAGTACCCAAAAAGTTAAATGTTGCAAACTTTAAATTATCAAGCAACTTGCAAAGATTCCTTGGTGCTATAGAATATTTCAATCTTGACCCAAACAATCTATAGGAAGATTTCAAAACAAAAGCATTTCAGGCTGCAAGTCGTCAGTGGAATTTAAATCATGTAAGTCCAGTGACTGGTTCTCAGATAGATCAGCAGAAATTCATGATCTACTTTTAGAAAAACAAAACTTAGGCAATACACTTCTTCCTCAGTCCTTGAACCCCAACTCAAATGAAGCTTACAGAAAGCTGAAAAGGAAAGTGTAGATTGCTCTAAGGAAAATTAAACAGGAATGGTGGAATGATAGAGCAAAAGGGGCACCAGATGCAGCTGATAGAAATGATGCCAAGGGTTTGTACTCTTATGTTAAGGAGGTATATGGCCCCAAATCTTCTTCAATAGTGTTGAATCTTTTCTTCAATCCAGTGAGAACAGCAAATGGACGTTTGCTTCTGACTGACACCACTTCTATTCATAAATGCTGGGTAGAACATTTTTCTGCACTTTTGAATGAAATGAGGACAATAAAAAAAAATCGAACACCTTCCAGTTATAGAAGAGATGACATTTAAACCAACTCTAAATGACATTTATTTAGCTGTGAATAAGCTGAATAACAGTAAGTCTCCCGGGTCTGATGGAATCTGTGCAGAAGTCTTGAAATATGGGAGTGACAAAATATATTAAACATATTAATTTGTTACTGATGGAGAGCTGAGAAAGTGGCCCAAAACTAGATTGATATAATTTTAGTCACCTTGTATAAATCGGGGCAAAAGACCTGTGTGGTAATTTTCATGGGATTTCGCTTTTGTCTGTGGTTGGAAAGGTACTTGCCCACATTTTGTTAGAATGTTTAAATACATTTCTAGTTCCAAATATAGTGTCTGAGTTTCAGTGTGATTTTCATTCCTCCAGGGGCACAGCTGATTGTATCTTTGTTATCAGACAATTACAAGAAAAGTGCATTGAACAGAATCTTGTTCTATACCATTGCTTTGTTGATTTGAGCAAAGCATTCGATACTGTTAATCGAAATACTCTGTGGCTAATTCTAAGGAAAATAGGTTGCCCAGAAAAATTTGTAAACATGATCAGGGCTTTGCATCAAGATATGAAAACTAGAGTTAAGTTTGGTGGTAGGCTCTCTGAATCTTTTGCCATGGAAAATGGAGTAAATCAATGAAACCTTGTTACTCCCACCCTCTTTGCAATATACTTTGCTGTTGTGTTGTCACATGCTTTTCAAAATGTTTGTAATCTGACCAGACTGAAATTCAAAACGAAGGTTTTTACTTCACTCATTAGGGAACTTTTGTACGCTGATGATTGCGATCTTGTCAGTCATTCTGAAACAGGTCTGCAGTCTCTTGTATCTGCATTTGACTTGGCCTGTGTTGATTTTGGCTTGACCATCAACTTGAAAAAACAGTTGTAATGTATCAACCTGCATGCGGTGCTGTTTGTAACCCCGCTAAAATTTTTGTTAAGGGTAAATTACTTGAGGTTGTTGATTCCTTCATCTACTTTGGAAGCTCTGTACAAAATGATGGAAATCTTGATACAGAAATACATCTGCGAATTCAAAGAGCATCAAAAGCATTTGGTGGCTTGGAGTTACACTTTTGGTGCTAGCGACATATAGATAAGAATACAAAGCTGGCTCTTTGTCTTACTGTCCCTGTTGTATTCTTGTGAAACATGGACTTCTTATGAAAGGCATTAACAATTTCACCAAAAATGCCTTCATCACATTTTAAACATTAAATAGAGTTCTTTTACTCCAAACACTGATGTCCTTGCATCTGCAGGTATCACCTCAATTAAAGCTATGATTTTGAGGAACCAAATGAGATGGTGTGGCCATATTGTTCGAATGGCAGATGAATGCGTGCCAAAACAGCTGTTTTATGGTGAGCTTGCAGAGGGAAATGCTATCAGCGTAAACCTAAAAAAAGGATTAAGGACGGCGTAAAGACTACTATGAAGTCACTGGGAATGGATCCAGAAGACATAGAAATCCTTGCTTCAGATCGAGTTGGATGGCGAACAAAAGTGTGGAGTGGAGTGAAAGCATTTGAAGAGGCATGTAAGACTCAAAAGAGATCTAAGGAAGAATGTTACGACCGAGAAAGTGAATGACAATGACCTTTTTGTGTGCACAGTTTGTGACAGACCATGCCTGTCTTTTGCTGGGCTCAAATCTCATTTGTGAACACATGGAAAACAAACCTCCACCATTCTGCCTAAATGTCTGTGCACACCTTTGAATGCAATGTATGCCGGAAGGTTTGCAAACCTAACGGAGGCCTCAGAAGACATAAGATCCACAAAGATCTTTGGTGATCCAAATCGGAGGTGCAATCTATGTGGGTGTCTTTTCAGAACATTGTCTGGTCTAAGAAGCCACATCAGATGTCATGATGGTGCTAAGGTGTAGGTACAGGAGGTGGTCAAACTCTGCATAAGGAGTAGACAACTACCATATATGGATATATGTGTGTATATATATATATATATATATATATATATATATATATATATGAATGTGTATGTGTGTATATATATATATATATATATATATATATATATATATTTCGTATGTGTATATCGTGTGCAAGATTCTTGATGTGGATACGTGTGTTGAAAGAAATACAATTAAACCTTGGGAGAGGCATTATGCCGGTAGTAAACACACGCACTGGTTCAGTCCTTTATTAATTTATAAACAGTATATAGTTTTTTGTTAAATAATTTCAGTGCACTCTTGCAATCTCTTCAGTAACTTGTCTCTCCACTTCCATTTATTTTGAATGTATGATTTGGCGTTGTATTGAAACTGTTCGGTATGAGCATGTGAGTGTGTGCAAGCTCGTATGTGTGCACGCACTTATGTGTTCGTGCTTATATGTAAATATGTGCGTCCATATGTGTGTTTGTAACAATTTCGTTTATATCAGATTAGATAGAGACTTTGGACTTGGTTTTGGTTTCCTTTCTGTTATATATATATATATATATATATATTTTTAATTTATTTATTTACGTTCACATTCTGCATCACATGTGTGAAGAACACATGCAACCATGGGCAATTGTAAGGCCCTCATCTACATGTATTTGGTGTTCAAAATTGGTCGCGTTTCAGTTATGAGGACCGACTCCTGTATTTGCTGCAACGATGCGTCACCGGGGTGTCTAGACAGGATTTCTATGCTAAGCCTATTCATGACCTGGTGGGACAAAAAGCTGAAAAAAACTCTCGAAGAACACTCAATAACAATCAAACTGTACGGGAGAAATGTGGATGACATTAACATCGTAGTCAAAACACCATCAAACATTCAGACTGAAGAGAACGAGAAGATCGTGATGGAAAACATCCAGAATATAGCTAATACAATACACCAGAGCATCAAGGTAACAATAGATTACCCAACAAGACACCTAAACAAGAGACTCCCAGTACTTGACACAGCACTTTGGCTAGAAACAATTAACGACAAAGTTCAAATCCTCCACTCACATTATATGAAACCTGTATCTTCAAAGTATGTTATCCATAAGAATTCGGCTCTATCACACAGTGTGAAAATTAATATATTAATAGCCGATTTAGTCAGAATAATGAAAAACATATCCCCCTTGTGCAGTCCCTGGGAGAGGCAAAGACATATACAAGACTTCATGCATTGCATGCAGTTTTCGGGATACAGCCAGAAAGATAGAATCCGAGTATACAGAGAAGCTAGCAAGAAATTTGAGGAGATTGTTGTCAAAGATACAGATGGAACACAACCTAGATACTGTAATAAACAGTGGAATAGACTACAAAGAATTAGTGACAAAACAAACAGAAAGAACACGTGGTACAATACGTACAAGTTCCAGGGAGTAATGTTTATAGACGCCACACCACACGGAGAACTAGCCCGCAGATTTCGAAAAATCCTCAAAAGTACTAAGTTGAGGATAAATGTTATAGAAAAACCAGGGAGATCCATTAGATCAATAATATGTAAAACATACCCCTTCAGAAGGACAAAGTGTGTAGAAGAGAATTGCATTGTGTGCAAATATAGTCCTGGTATCAACTGCAAAGCCAGAAAGGTGGTCTACAAAATAAGCTGTATGGTGATTGTAAAAACAGAAACACGACATACATAGGTGAAACGGCGAGAAGTTTGGCTGAGCATGTAAATGAACATTGGAGGGACTATAATAATCAAAACAAACCTCGGTGCTCTACCAGCATGCCACAGAACATCATGGTGGTGTACTGGACCGAATTAGCATAGAAATCCTGTCTAGACACCCCGGTGACGCGTCGTTGCGGCAAATACAGGAGTCGGGCCTCATAACTTAAACGCAACCAATTTTGAACACCAAATACACGTAGATGAGGGCCTTACAATTGCCCATGGTTGCAAGTGTTGTTCACACATGTGATGCAGAACGTGCACGTAAATAAATAAATTTTAAAAAAATATATATATATATATATATATATATATATATATATATATATATATTAAATATATTTTTTTTTATAAAACAAAATTTTATAAAATATATAGTATCTGTTAACAGTCTTAGCAAAAACCTCACAGGTGAGTTTTTGTATCATCATCATCGTTTAACGTCCGCCTTCCATGCTAGCATGGGTTGGACGATTTGACTGAGGACTGGTGAAACCGGATGGCAACACCAGGCTCCAATCTAATTTGGCAGAGTTTCTACAGCTGGATGCCCTTCCTAACGCCAACCACTCAGAGAGTGTAGTGGGTGCTTTTACGTGTCACCCGCACGAAAACGGCCACGCTCGAAATGGTGTCTTTTATGTGCCACCCGCACAAGAGCCAGTCCAGGGGCACTGGCAACGATCTCGCTCGAAGGATTTCGTCTGTTGACCACACATGAGACAGTCCAGGGGCACCGGCAACGATCCTGCTCGAAAAACCTCATGTGTCACCTGCACAAGAGCCGGCCCAGGGGCGTCGCCCGCACAGGAGCCAGTCCAGGGGCACTGGCAACGAACCCGCTCAAACATTTCATGTGTCACCCACACAAGAGTCAGTCCAGGGACACCAGCAACGATCTCGCTCGAAAGATATCATGTGTCGCCCGCACATGAGCCAGTCCAGGGGCACTGGCAACGATTCCGCTTGAACGATTTCATGTGTCACCCGCACATGAGCCAGTCCAGGGGCACCGGCAACGATCTCGCTCGAAAAACCTCATGTGTCACTCGCACAAGAGCCAGTCCATGGGCACTGGCAATGATCTTGCACGAAAGATATCATGTGTCGCCCGCACATGAGCCAGTCCAGGGGCACTGGCAACGATCCCGCTCGAAATATTTCATGTGTCGCCCGCACATGAGCCAGTCCAGGGGCACTGGCAAATGATCCCGCTCGAAACATTTCATGTGTCACCCGCACAAGAGCCAGTCCAGGGGCACTGGCAACGAACTCGCTAGAAAGATATGTGTTGCCCGCACATGAGCCAGTCCAGGGGCACTGGCAGCGATCTCACTCGAAAAAACCTCATGTGTCACCCGCACAAGAGCCAGTCCAGGGGCACTGGCAACGATCTCGCACGAAAGATATCATGTGTCGCCCGCACATGAGCCAGTCCAGGGGCACTGGCAAACGATCCCGCTCGAAACATTTCATGTGTCACCCGCACAAGAGCCAGTCCAGGGGCACTGGCAACAATCTCGCACAAAAGATATCATGTGTCGCCCGCACATGAGCCAGTCCAGGGGCACTGGCAACGATCCCGCTCGAAAGAATTCATGTGTTGCCCGCACATGAGCCAGTCCAGGGGCACTGGCAACGATCCCGCTTGAAAGATTCATGTGTCGCCGCACATGAGCCAGTCCAGGGGCACTGGCAACGATCCTGCTCGAAAGATTTCATGTGTCGCCCGCACATGAGCCAGTCCAGGGGCACTGGCAACGACCCTGCTCGAAAAAATTTCATGTGTCCCCGCACATGAGCCAGTCCAGGGGCACCGGCAACGATCTCGCTCGAAAAAGCCTCATGTGTCACCCGCACAAGAGCCAGTCCAGGGGCACTGGCAACGATCCCGCTCGAAAGATTTCATTTGTCGCCCGCACATGAGCCAGTCCTGGGGCACCGGCAACGACCTCGCTCGAAAAACCTCATGTGTCACCCGCAAGCCGGCCCAGGGGCACTGCAACGGTCTCGCTCGAAAGATATCATGTCTTGCTCGCACATGAGCCAGTCCAGGGGCACTGGCAACGATCCCGCTCGAAACATTTCATGTGTCACCTGCACAAGGGCCAGTCCAGGGGCACTGGGAACAATGTCGCTCGAAAGATATGATGTGTCGCCCACACAAGAGCCAGTCCAAGGGCGCTGGCAACAATTTATTTCTATTTCACTTGCCTCAACAGGTCTTCACAGTGGGGTTTAGTATCCAATTTTAATTTAACTCGATTTCGATTTCACTTGCCTCAACAGGTCTTCACAAGTGGAATTTAGTGTCCAATGAAGGAAGGAAGGTACGCATAAGTGGGCTGGCTGGGCCTTAGATTTAGGTCTCACTTGGCTTGCCGGGTCTTCTCGCGCACAGTATATTTCCAAAGGTCTCGGTCAGAAGTCATCGCCTCGGTGAGGCCCAGCCCAGGTCTTCCTGGGCCTACCTCTTCCACAAGATCCCTCAACTGTTAAGGTGTGGCACTTTTTCACACAGCTATCCTCATCCATTCTCGCTACATGACCATACCAGCGCAGTCGCCTCTCTTGCACACTACAACTGATGCTTCATAAGTTCAACTTTTCTCTCAAGGTACTGATACTCTGTCTAGTATGCATACTGGCTTCATTCCTTGCGAGCCTACGCATGTCCTCAGCAGTCACGGCCCATGTTTCACTGCCATGAAGCATGGCTGTTCGTACACATGCGTCATACAATCTGCCTTTTACTCTGAGAGAGAGACCCTTTGTCGCCAGCAGAGGTAAGAGCTCTCTGAACTTTGCCCAGGCTATTCTAATTCTAGCAGCTACGCTTTCAGCGCACCCACCTCCACTGCTAATTTGGTCACCAAGATAGCGGAAGCTATCAACCACTTCTAGTTTTTCTCCCTGGAATGTGGCAGAAGTTGTTTTCTGCACATTTCCAGTATTTATAGCTCCAGAACATCTGCTGCAAACAAAAACTAACTTCCTAGTTAACCTTCCTTTGATATTGCTGCACCTCTTATGTGTCCATAGCTTGCACTGGGTGCATCTTATAGAGTTACTTCCCACTCCTTTTCTACAGATCAAGCAGGGCCATCTACCTGAAGGGGTTTGTGTTTTGTCTGCCTTCCTACTTATGAGGACTTGGTTTTAGCTAGGTTGACTCTAAGGCCCTTTGATTCTAGTCCTTGCTTCCATACCTGAAACTTCTCCTCTAATTGTGATAGTGACTCAGCAATTAGTGCAAGGTCATCAGCATAGAGGAGCTCCCAGGGGCATCCTGTCTTGAATTCCTCTGTTATAGCCTGGAGAACTATGATAAATAGGAGGGGGCTGAGGACAGAACCTTGGTGGACCCCTACCTCCACCCGGAATTCTTCACTGTATTCTCTGCCAATCCTCACCTTACTGACAGAGTTTCTGTACATGGCTCGCATAGCTCTCACTAACCATTCTTCTATCCCTAGTTTCCTCATTGACCACCAGATGAGAGATCGGGGGACCCTGTCAAAGGCTTTCTCCATATCAACGAAAGCCAGGAACAGAGGTTTATCCTTGGCTAGGTATTTCTCCTGAAGCTGTCTTACCAGAAATATAGCATCAGTGGTGCAAAACCAGGCACAAAACCAAACTGCATCTCATCTAAGCTGACTCGCTCCCTAAGCAGTTGAGCTATGACCCTCTCCGTGACTTTCATTACCTGATCTAAAAGCTTGATACCTCTGTAATTATTTGTATCTAAAGCGTCACCTTTACCTTTGTAGCAGTTGATTATGGTGCTGCTACACCAGTCATTGGGTATGACTCCTTCGTGTATCACCTGGTCCGTAATACGGGTGACTAGGCTATAGCCGACACTGCCAGATATTTTGAGCATCTCTGCAGTGATTCCTGATGGGCCCGGGGCTTTCCCTGTCTTCATACTCTTAATTGCTTTATCTGGCTTTCCCTGTCTTCCTCTTATATATATATATATATATATATATATATATATATATATATATATCTTAAAAAATAGAGCTCAAAATCGATGCATTGAAGATACTTTATTGCAGCAACAATTATAATAGCAGAATTGAAATGTGCATAGGTTGGCTTATTGTTGTTGTTTCTGCTATTATAATTGTTGCTGCAATAAAGTATCTTCAATGCATCGATTTTGAGCTCTATTTTTTAAGAGATATATATATACATATATATCATCATCATCATCATCATCGTTTAACGTCCGCTTTCCATGCTAGCATGGGTTGGACGATTTGACTGAGGACTGGTGAAACCGGATGGCAACACCAGGCTCCAGTCTGATTTGGCAGAGTTTCTACAGCTGGATGCCCTTCCTAACGCCAACCACTCAGAGAGTGTAGTGGGTGCTTTTACGTGTCACCCGCACGAAAACGGCCACGCTCGAAATGGTGTCTTTTATGTGCCACCCGCACAAGCCAGTCCAGGGGCACTGGCAACGATCTCGCTCGAAAATCCTACAGGAGCCAGTCAGGCGGTACTGGCAACGGCCACGCTCAAAATGGTGCATCTCATGTGCCACCCGCACAAGAACCAGTCCAGGGGCACTGGCAACGATCTTACTTGGCTTGCCGGGTCTTCTCACGCACAGCACATTTCCAAAGGTCTCGGTCAGTAGTCATCGCCTCGGTGAGGCCCAATGTACGAAGGTCTTGCCTCACCACCTCAGCCCAGGTCTTCCTGGGCCTACCTCTTCCACGGGCTCCCTCAACTGTTAGGGTGTGGCACTTTTTCACGCAGCTATCCTCCTCCATTCTCACCACATGTCCATACCAGCGCAATCGTCTCTCTTGCACGCCACAACTGATGCTTCTAATGTTCAGCTTTTCTCTCAAGATACTTACACTCTGACGGGTATTCACATTGACATTACACATCCAACGGAGCATACTGGCTTCATTCCTTGCGAGCTTACGTATGTCCTCAGCAGTTACAGCCCATGTTTCACTGCCATGTAGCATGGTTGCTCATACGCCTGCGTCATACAGTCTGCTTTTTACTCTGAGTGAGAGTCCCTTTGTCGCCAGCAGGGGTAAGAGCTCTCTAAACTTTGTCCAGGCTATTCTTATTCTAGCAGCTACACTTTCAGCGCACCCACCCCCACTAGTAACTTGGTCGCCCAGATAGCGGAAGCTATCGACTACCTCTAGTTTTTCACCCTGGAATGAGATAGAAGTTGTTTCCTGTTTGTTTGCAGTCTTTATTGCACCTGAACATCTGCCACAAACAAAAACTAACTTGCTAGTTAACCTGCCTTTGATGTTGCTGCACCTCTTATGTGTCCATAGCTTGCACCGGGTACATCTTATAGAGTTACTACCTACTCCTTTTCTACATACTGAGCAGGGCCATCTACCTGAAGGGGTTTGTGTTTTATCTACCTTCCTACTTATTAGGATTTTGGTTTTAGCTAGGTTGACTCTAAGGCCCTTCAATTCTAGACGTTGCTTCCACACCTGAAACTTCTCCTCTAGTTCTGATAGTGACTCCGCAATTAGGGCAAGGTCATCAGCATAGAGGAGCTCCCAGGGGCAACCTGTCTTGAACTCCTCTGTGATTGCCTGGAGGACTATGGTAAATAAGAGGGGGCTGAGGACAGAACCTTGGTGGACCCCTACCTCTACCCGGAATTCATTGCTGTACTCATTTCCAACCCTCACCTTACTGGCAGCATCTCTGTACATGGCTCGCACAGCTCTCACTAACCATTCTTCTATCCCAAGTTTCCTCATTGACCACCAGATAAGGGATCGGGGGACCCTGTCAAAGGCTTTCTCCATGTCAACGAAAGCCAGGTACAGAGGTTTATCCTTAGCTAGGTATTTCTCCTGCAACTGTCTCACTAGAAATAAGGCATCAGTAGTGCTTTTACCTGGCACGAACCCAAACTGCATCTCATCTAAATTGATTCGCTCCCTAATTAGTTGGGCTATGACCCTCTCTGTAACTTTCATAACCTGATCTAACAGCTTGATGCCTCTGTAATTATTTGTATCTAAAGCCTCACCTTTACCTTTGTAGCAGTTGACTATGATGCTGCTACACGAGTCATTGGGTATGACTCCTTCGTGTATCACCTGGTTCGTAATACGGGTGACTAGGCTATAGCCAACACTGCCAGATATTTTGAGCATCTCTGCAGTGATTCCTGATGGGCCGGGGGCTTTCCCGGTCTTCATACTCTTAATTGCTTTATCTACCCTGGTACTATCAACTCGGATAGCTGGTCCCTCTATTGGGTCGACATACGGCAGGCTCTCTTTCTCCCATTCATTCTCTTTATTCTCTTTATTCTCTTTATTATATATATATATATATATATATATATATATAACAGAAAGGAAACCAAAACCAAGTCCAAAGTCTCTATCTAATCTGATATAAACGAAATTGTTACAAACACACATATGGACGCAAATACTTACATATAAGCATGAACACATAAGTGCGT